>NW_024080856.1:1574066-1597536 GCF_003009895.1 Hyaena hyaena
ATGATCTCGCGGTTCGTGGGTTCGAGCCCCGCGTCGGGCTCTGTGCTGACTGCCAGCTCAGAGCCTGGAGCCTGTTTCAGTCTGTGACTCCCTCTCTCTCTGACCCTCCCCTGCTCACGCTGTCTCTCTCTCTCCTAGAAATAAAATAAAACATTAAAATAAATAAATAAATAAATAAATAAATAAATAAATAAATAAATCGTTGTATGCTACATGAATTATGTCTCAATAAAGCTTTTAAAAATTCTCAATTTCTAATCAGTAAATATTTACAGATATAACCTACATAAACAAAAAGTCTTTGAGGTACTCAACAATTTTTAAGAATGCAAAGAGTTCCTGTGAACAAATAATTTGAGGAGGACTGACCTAAATTACCATGGCCCCTGTAGCACTTGGCCTAAGTTTTGTGCAAAATTTCATTATCACAAGTGTCTCAGCTGACCATTGTTAGAAACATTAAGCAATGGCAATTCATAGGCATGATTTTTTAAAGTAGAGTTTTGAATTTTCACTTCCACATTTGTCAGTAAATTCTGATCATTATTCAGCTGAGTTGAGAGTCATAGGTTCTGGCACCAGGTCTGCCCTCGACATATTTTCTGATTAAAGGCAAAGATTTTTTCTTCTCTGAATTGATATTTCCTCTTAAACAGTAAGAATGCTGAATTCAAAGTCCTCTAATACTCCTTGTTCGTTGTCAAGTGCTAAATAATTGTTTCTTGGGGTGCCTGGGTGGCTCAGTTGGTTAAGTGTCCAACTCTCCAATTCAACTAGGGTCATGATCTCAGGGTCATGAGACGTAGCTCTCCATCAGACTCCACACTGAGCCAGGAGCCTGCTTGGGATTCTTTTTCTCTCTTTCTCTGCTTCTCCTCCATTAATGCTTTCTCCCTCTCTCTTTCTCTCTCTATCTCTTTCTCAAAATAATAAATATTTAGAAAGAAAGAAAGAAAGAAAGAAAGAAAGAAAGAAAGAAGAAAGAAGAAAGAAAGAAAGAAAGAAAGAAAGAAAGAAAGAAAGAAAGAAAGAAAGAAAGAGAAAGAAAATTATTTCTAAAATATAAAGCTTGAAATGTGATCTCTCTAGATTTTCTCACAACCACCATGTAACAAACATAGATCTAATAATATCAACTTCTTACTTCTATGATATACTCTTTAATTACTATTCATTGGCCTCAAATTTAATTTACATAATGAAGATAAAATTTCTAGCTCTATAGCCAACAAATTATTTTAGAATACAATTAAGTAAAAAGGTCATGGTAATCACAACTAAAATCTAATTTCTGTCACTGAAGAAGGGAAAATTGATATTCATTCTGAAAAGAGTGACTCACTTACTATTTTCTTAGCTGTTCATATCAGATGAGGTCTTTCAAAATCCAATGAAGAAATTTCCCACATGCATGTAAAATTAAACTCTGGATAGTTAAAACAGAACATGGCTTAATTATAGGACCAGTTATGGAAAGATTATGATACAAATGCTTTCCATTTAGTTGGTGCATATTTAAATGTGTTCATGATCTGAAATATATTCATAAAAACATATAATTTATTCACTGAAAATTTTTAAAGCATAAAAAATTCTTTATTACCCATTATTTTATAATGAAGATGCAAAGATTAAAGAAGTAGCCTATGATAGCATGGACAGTAGCCAAATCTGAACTAGCCTTAAGTTTCCTGAAACCAAGATTTATGCTTCTTCTACAACACAGCCATTTTTTTCACTAAAAAGAAAATTAAATTTTAATACACAGTATATGTCTGAAATTATAGGGAGTAGAAACTCTCCCAAAAGTAACTTATATGCTAAATTGATAGGCATAGATAATGATGGCTCACTGAAGGGCTTGGATTACATCTATAAACATTAGTTTGCAAACTGACCTGGTTTAAATTTATGCTCATCTGAACTACTCTTCTCTTAAAGTTTTATGTAGAGACATTTTATTTTGGTTGTAATTGTCATTAAAAGATAATAAATCTGGGTGAATTACACATACATTGATATTCCTAGATGTTCTTCAGAGTCTACATTTTTTTAACATGGTAATACTCGTCATGAAATAGGATAGCACAATTTATTATGTGGCACTAGTTATTCCTTTTAAATGAGTGTTGTCAAAAACATTTGGGAGCCATGGAATTTCAGTGCAGAAGTTAATACGTGTTAGCATTTTAAAGATTTCATTTAATACATCCAGACTTCACAAATTACTTCACTTATAGACATTATGTCATGGTTATAAGACCTAGCAACAACTGGCTCCTGCCAAAATTCTTGCCACTCTTCTCCTTGCTAATGTAGCAAGGATTTTATATATAGAACCCTTCCAATTCTCACTTTTGACCAAAACACCAAAGGCCAAGTACATCCACATCCTGAAGTGAGATGTTAGACCATTGTGTGGGATCTGTGCAGTCTGGTCTGCCAGCCAAACTCTCAGCATCAGTGATCATAGTTCAAACTCACAAAGGAAAACTGGAGTTTTGAGTGGAAAGATCACTGGAGTGTTGAGACTTGCACCACTGTCCTGCAATTAGGGAGAGAAGCCAGGTGCATCCAGAAAAACCAAAGACTGATTAAGAACTGCACCCGTCATTACATCTTCCATGAGATATGGAGGTAGAAGGGAGAAATGATAAGAAGATAACCATGCCACTCTGAAATATTCAAACATGAGTCAGTCCAGAACTAGAAAAAGCAGTGGGAGAGACCCTAACTGACTTTACCTTGAAGTTCCAGTTATTGCTCTGGGATGGATTTTTTAGTGACTGAGAGGAGACTTGTGCTTCAGAGGAAGAAAAAAAGATTTGGAACCTGTTGAATTTTCATTCAAGGGCAGCAAAAGGATGACAGTAAGGGAGGGTGTTTGAAGAACTTGGGGAAAAAAAACCCACAATTGTTTAATGCTTTCATTCTAGAGTCCAGTTTCCTCAGTAAGACAGTTTGGTTTGTAGAAGACGGGTTGTTTTCTTAGAGTGTTTTCTCAATTCTTAATGCACCAAGATGCTTTGGGTCTGTGGGTCATTGCAGCTCATCGTTGGATTGGAATGCTTACTCTTTCTTTCCCATGTTCCAATTATTTGACTAATCAGTTCCTACTTGGCCTTTCTCCCTCAGGCTTACTATCATTCCCACGGGAAGGACTTTGTCCATCCTTTTTGTCCAATCTAGATCAGATTACCCTGTTATTCATTCATTCTTATAGTGCTCTGTGATTTTCCTTCACAGTATTTATCAAATATTATAGTGGTGTAATAGAACAAGAGAAATGTCATAAATAATAAACATGGTAGTGGGTAATCTTATTAATAATTAATTATTACTTGTTAATCATCATTAATAATTATTAATACCCACATTAACTCTGCAATAAAAACCTATAGGTTAAGTATTAATCATTAAATATGCATGAACCATAGGAAATTTTTATTTTGCAAATACACTAGACTCTACACTAAATGGAACTAGTGTGTGTAGACAATGACTAAAGCAAATGAAAGAAGTCTACATGTGCACACATTCAAATAGTATCATTAGAAAGCATAGTTACTAGTCACAATAATTATATTCAATTTCACTCCATTCTTTGCTCCTTCCAAAGGAGTGATCTCTTTGCTGAAGTGATCTACATAAAATACAGATTGGGGCATGTCTCTCTACTTCTTAAAAGCTATCCACAGGTCCTTGGACCCTTGATAGCTCAGTCAAATGACAATGGATTTCCTTCACAGATTGGTCCTATGCATCCTTTGTCTTCAACTTCTGTTACTATATTTATTGTGTTTAAATATTATGAGACGAACACCACCAAACAATAACACTTCTCCCATATTAATGATGATAGTAATCTGTATATATTTTTATAGTTATGTCCCCTATTGTACTCTAACTGCAATTCAATGGATTACTTCTATATTTTTATTTTTTAATCTTTATTTGAGAGAGAGAGATAGTGGTGGCAGGGAAGAGCAAGAGCGAGAAAGAGAGAGAGAGAGAGAAAAAAAACCTCAAGCAGACTCCATGCTCAGCATGGAGTCAAATGCTGGGCTTGATCCCATGAACCTAGGACCATAACCTGAGCTGAAAACAAGAGTTGGATGCTCAACCAACTGAGCCACCTAGGCACCCCTCAATGGATTACTTCTTAATATAACTTGTTTTGAGCCCCTATGCAGATCTGATTTAACTTCCAGATATTGGAAACTGATGAAGAAAGTGGAAAGACACATGTCAAAAACAGATGGATACCTCTTTCTTTACTATGCAGTTATGATGGCTGTCCTACATACTCAGTTGCTTTCCCGAATAAAACTCTTACCTCCATGGTGTTTCTTGCCCTAGAACCATGAATATGTCCAATATGCCCTATGATGTAACCTCTTTTGGAGAGGTGAGAAATGGTTCTTTAACTTGAGTGATAAAGATGAATTTTAGGACTTCATCCTTGGCTTCATAAACCCTTCAGGAAATCTAATTGGAACTTTGATATAATAGTGTAGTCTGACTCCAATAAATCTGGTCCTCAAAGGAAGGAGTATGATAAAACTCTAAAAAGAGATACTGCCTTTTCCAGGACTATTTGGCTGTTAGATTAAAGATAAAAGTCAAATAGACTTTTCATGTAAAATCTTTTCCTTAATCCTCCCCAATAGTTTGATTTTAAAACATACTCATTGTTTTGTCATAGGTAACTAAAAAGAGTACATATTATTAAACTGGTGGTAATTAACTAGATGAAATTCTATTTAGTTTTCTAAATAATTCCTGACTCAAATAATACTGACTCAAATTTACATATAATTATGAAAAATTGATAAATCATTATGTAGCAGGAAATGAGAAAAAAATGGTTAAAATTTGTTTTGTAATTTATTACTGATATAGTTGAGGAGAATTTATATACCTTCTGAGCATTAGTATTCTTAGGTGCATACAGTTAAAATGATTATTTTAAACAGGGCTTCTCGTTGTTGGTGCTATTGGCTCTCTGGGCCAGATAATTCTTGGTTATGGGGAGCTAATATAGGTCTTGAAGGATGATTAGCAGCATCCTTGACCTCTACCCACAAGATGCCAGTAGCATTTCCTATAGTTATAACAATGAAAAATGTCTCCAGCCATTTCCAAACTTCTTGGAGGGGAAAGTTGCCCATTGTTGAGAACCAATGTTCTAAAGTGTTGCTATCAAGGCTTAATTTGTCTACTTATCAATGAGAATCTACCATTCATTAGGCCTTGAGAAAGCATCGGTGAGTATACACTAATAAGGCCTCTGCCAGGTTGGAATTTACAGTTCAGGAAGTTTAAAATCTATGATAAAAATATACACGTCCAGCCCACGGCTGTCATAGACTGCATACTTAATAAGAATGTGCTAAGGAGCACGTTGGTGGCTCAGTCGGTTACGCATCCAACTCTTGGTTTCAGCTGGGGTCGTGATCTCACAGTCTTCTGAGTTTGAGCCCCATGTTGGGCTCTGTGCTGACAGCACATAGCCTGCTTGGAATTCTCTCTCTCTTCCCCTCTCTCTGCCCCTCCCTCCATAAATTACATTTAACATAATATTTTGATACCTAATGTTACAGAAAGCCCACAATCAAATATTAAATGAGGACACATAAAACAGATGACAAAAAGTCTCTTCCAGTCTTCAAGTAGTGTACCATCTCCTAGGGCACTAGGGTAAATATACAAGTAATTACAACTCAAAGTAAACATGGTAGATGCTGCATGAAATCTTCAAAGTGCCAAGAAAGTTCAAAGGTTGAAAAGCTGATATCAAGTTTGGGCAAAACAAAAAATGAAAAGTATGACTTCAAAGGGCTTTTATGAAATTTTATTTCACAGAGTTGCTAAATGACCATGTTTCCTTCTTCTTATTTAGTTTAAGTCTTTTCCTATTACATAGATTGGATAGGAAAGTGACTTTGATTGTGTGTGTGTGCGTGTGTGTGTGTGTAAACTTATATTTTATTAAAAAATTTTATATTTTAATGTTTATTAATTTTTGAGAGAGAGAGAAAAAGACAGAGTGTGAGCAGAGGAGGGGCAGAGAGAGAAGACACACAATCCAAAACAAACTGCAGGTTCTGAGCTGTCAGCACAGAGCCTCAGGCAGGGCTTGAACTCAAGAATCGTGAAATCATGACCTGAGCCAAAGTTGGATGCTTAACCAACTGATCCACTCAGGTGCCTCTTATGAAAATTTTTTAAAGTTCAATTTACTTAAACTAAATAATGATAAATAAATGCTAATCTAAAATAATGAATTATATTTCCAAATTTAAAAAATGAATTAAAGGCTACTTTAAAACATACAATTAGCTAACTTGAATAGCTCATGTCATATAAATGCATTCTGCTTTTATGGTACCGGAAGATAATTTAAAAAATGAGGTAGCTATAGATTTCATTTGTAGAATAGATCATTTTTTCCCCTTTCATGTCACATCCTCTTAGGAACCACATCTCCCGCACTCAACCCATGTGGTTTACATGGAGTTAATCTTACTCCCGGGATGCAGGTTAGATATATGATCCCAGACTAGCCCATTAAGACTTTTTCATCCTCCTGACCTTAGTAGTAAGCTTAGAAGATCCGAAAAGAATGTAATCAAAGTTGATCCCATGACACTTGCTATAATTTGGGGAGAAAATGCTCTCTTCCTGGAGTTGGAATATGTCTAGAGAGTTGTCCTGGGAATAAAGATAGGAAAGCGACACAAGAGGTAGAGGAAACTGCCCTCTTGATTTCATGCAGATGATACAGAACGTGGATTTGTTATTGCCTGAATGGGAGTTATTCTTTGAACTGTCTGGTTATATGAAGTGATAAAGTCTCATTTTAGTTTGAGTTGTATTTCCACATTTTGCATTTGAAAGAGTTCCGGTTAATAAATATCCTAATGATACTAAACATTTGTTTGAATAGGTCACTTTTCAATAAAATAAAAGGCATAATTTTGATGAGACCCTAAACCTAAAAAAAAATAAAAAATAAAATAAGAGCAAATAATATCTGCCAGTAAATCTTTGTTGAATGACAGAACAAATGCCATCTGTGGATGAACGAATGAAAAATGAACATATCAAGCAACAGGCTTCTTAAACATTGTTAATCATAAATAACAGAAATTCTTAGAACTACAGCCCTCAAATTACTACATATAATATGAGAATTATGGACGTGTGTTCCCTCTGGTTTGCTTCTTTTCAACTGCATAATTCAGTTAATAAGTTTACATGATATTTTTCACATTCTGCATGATAGTGATATGATATGAACTAAAATGGTCACATTAGTTCTTTCTCAGCTTTTCTCATTTAAAATTCTTCACAGGAAGAACAATCCTAGGCCTTTTAGGAACTGATTTATCATCCTTTCTCACATGTCAATAGGTTATTCTTGCTGAAAAAGGTCTTTCGATTGTTCCTTGCATTTGAATCCAAGTTAAGTCAAATAGCTTCCTCTGGTGATAGGCTGCTTACAACTTTGCTACAAGTCCGCAAAACACGGACTATGTATTCAGTGTTTTGGAAGCATTTCCATTTTTATATGCTGGCATTACATGGTAAAAAGCCAAAAAATAGCCAGAAATAGATGTCAAATCTATTCTAACCCTGCATCAGTGGGACAGATTTCATGCTAATGACAAGAGAGCAATCATTTATGGAGCTCTTACTGTTTTCCAAGTTTTGTGCTGGGGAATAGGGCAAGATAGGAGGTTAATAAAAATTGCAAAATACATTGTTCCAGTCCTCAAAGATGTTAAAAGCTACTGGAAGAGAAGAATTTGAGACATAATTTGCCATTAGGATTACTTGATTAATTGTAGCTTGTTACTGCCGTGTCTCAAAGCTGGTAATTGTTGAGCATATTAAACAACAGAGAAACTATCTTTCTCAAGCCTAGGAAGGAATAATGGAAAATTTCCATATTTTGGCACTTAAAATGCTGCAAGGTAGCCTGGAGAATTGAAGAATATAAAATGGCACTTCTGTTTTTATTCCCTCCCCCTCGCCCTCCTTTTCTGATATCTATTCATTTCTTTATGTATTCAAGGCATTTATAAAGCAACTAAGTGTTTGCAATTTGCCAGCCACTGTGATAAGCACTAGAGATATAAGCAAGAGAGATCCCAGGAACTTACTTTAAAGGAGCAATAATTTGACTGGTACAACAATTATACAACACAGAGACAACTAACTATACTACAAAATATATGCTACAGGCTACTATAGAGAGGTACACAAAAATATCATGCAGCACCAGGGAGGGAGTGACCAGGTCGTGGGAAGCTGAGGAGGTGGGGCGATGGGGAAAGTGCTGAGAAACACTTTAGATTACAATTTATAACTTAGTCAGGCTCTGAGGTCTTGAAAAATGGTCCGTGTGAATTCTAATAGAAGTTCAGAAAAAGGACAGGTCAGAGCCTGTTGGATGGATGAGATGGCATCTGAGCCAGCCTTTAAAGGAGTGGAATATAGACCGCAGAGACAGGGTGAGGGGAAAAAGATGAAAAGAGTCAGGAAAGGACAGGACCTTTATGAGACATAGCAAAATCTTCCTTTGGGCTAGGACATGGGGTTTGTGAAGTATAGTAGCAGAAATCGAAGACAAGGGTGCACAGGTGTACCAGGCGGGTCTGTGAAAGACATTCCATGTCTTTTGATGGAGTTCTCAAGGGCCGTGGAGAGCTATGGAAACTTTTTAAGAAGTAGAGAGGCATGCCCAGGTGTGTTTTCTGTAGAACAGCAACTTCAGGAGGAGCAAAAAAAGAGAAGGAACTGGGATGGGAGGACAAGCTTGTTGTATGTTCCAGGGAAAAGCTGATGGGAGCTTGGATGGAGTGATGGAGATGAGACGAACGGACCCCTTCGAGGATGAGGTGGGAGACCAGGACCTGGGGCTGAATGAATCCACGAAGGGTGCAGAGAGCTCCAAGGTTTCTACCATTGTCAGGTGGATGGACGATTTTGCACTTAAAAGATATGGAGCCTCATGAGGGAAGCACCTTTGGGGTAGGAAAAAAGGAACAAAGGATCACCCGCACTCTAGTCTGGATGAGCACAAAAGGGGTCCAGGGCATACATCCACTTTTAAGTGGTATCTCGGAAAATTTGGCTTGAACCTCCCAGGGCTAGTTTCCTCAATCTCCTCTTGTAAGGTTTAAAATAGCATCTGCATGCACTGCCTTCGTTCTTAGATTTTACTCTAACACTCCTCACTCATCAGAAACTCATTTAAATTGCTTTAGTGTAGATGTCAGAGTCCATCAGCTTGCCCCAGCCCCTGTCCCAATCAGTTTGCTCTGCCTTTCTTGCTCTTCTGTGATCCTAGACGAGAAGCCAAGTTAAAACACCCTCTACTTCTCTGAGTATCTCAACTTATCTCCCAGGAAGTTGGCTAGTAATTTATTTTTGCACAGATGCCATGCTGCCCCCAGAAAGCAGGCTGTGGCACATAAGCATCTTCATCCGGTATTTGTAAAGGAGCTCAGGAAGGAACCAAAGTGATAATCCACAGGCAGTTTCTCCACTGAGAATTCCAAGCTCCATTTCTTAGAGACTTTCGTAAAGTTTATGGGGCATTAAGTAGACTGATAGGTCAGAAGCATAAGTCTACTTTGAACCATTTCAAGCTATAGGTCAAATGTGAAAATTTTTATATTTTCAGAAAGCACCATTTCATGTATTTTTCTATTCTGTGCACATATGTAATTTTACCATATCTATATGTCTGTTTATTGGTGGGGCAGGCACCCAGGGGCTAAATGGTAGTCATAAGCACTCAAAACATACACACATACATATTATATATAATAGATATGTGCACATATAGTGTGTATATGTGTGTACATATATGTATATAAACATGTCTAAAACATATATATGTATATCCCTCAGAATATTATCTGAAACATCATAAGAGATGAATAAATATTAGTGATGAAACTCAATAGTTCATAGGATCAGCTCTGATTGATAACACAATAAGGTTATACTAATTTTGAAACTGACATGTTGCTAGGATTGTAGTGCTGGGCACTTTTTCTCACTATATATACTTAATCAGCATTTCATCGCAGTAAGCATACAGACCAAAAGTTAAGCATCCAAATTACACAGTTTTGACAGTCTCTTCCTCCTTTATTTTAGACTGTCTGATATCTGCCTCTCAGTTGATGCACTCCAAAAATCAAGGCAAATTGTCAGACTCTCTGAAGACTGGCTGGCTTGCAGTACATTACCCATTATTTTATGAAATGAAGCTGTTTACTTCCTACATTTGAAAAAGTCACCCAAAATAAAGGAAGTTACAATGCCTTTCAAAAAATATTTCATAGCCTGTAGGCCACCTGAGTACATTTTTTATAACTCAGACAAAATTTATACACTTCCCTGCCCTTAACATCCTCAATGAGAAGATTTAAGATTATTTGATAACCAGCTAATATTTATGGCCACCTGAAGGAGACTATGGAGTCCCCCTTAAAGCCATGGCTGCCTGTGTGAACTCACCTTAGGTCACAGAGGTCATTAATCCATCCAGGATTTTATGAATAAGGATCATGCCTAAAGCCAAAAACCCTACACTGTTTTAGCTACTTAACCACAAAAGGGCCTGCACAGCAGGAAACATCATTCCAGTTTATGAGTTTTTATTAGTCCTCCCCTAATCCCAAAATGAGAAGCAACTTCTTGACATATTCATTAGGCTATAGAGAAGACAGGTTTTTATAAGCTGGACATGCTATTGTATAACATAGACCTTTATTGTAATCTTATATTGTAAGCATCAAAATATTGTTCTATTATCCTAGGTGATCAAACAAACTTATATTGTATGTCTTTTTCTGATATATTTTTTAACTGATTTATGAGATATCTGTTATTGAGTCAGGAACACAACTCCCAATGTTAATACTATTTGGGAGGGGGAGGGTGGGCATTGAGATTATGATCTGATGTGTAGTTATATAAAAATGAGAGAATTTCTATTACTAAAAAAATAAATTTTTAAGTAAGCTGTGTGATTCTTAGACAAATGTCTAAATATAATTGGATTATCACAGAGACACATATAAAAATTTCAAAGAAAATATGCTGAAGTTGAAAAATACATTCTACCCACCTGATTTTTTATTCAGTTGAATAAACAGAACATACCAAGTTTCTAAGGTGTCCATGGAGTAAAAGTATTTATAGAACGTGAAATAAGAAAAAGGAAAAGAAATGGTTTTTGAGGTATGCACTTAGCTACAGGTGATAAACAAATTATCAGTATCTTGTACAACAAGACAATAATATATTTGTATGCTAAATGCATTTAGATGTGACAGAAATTACCCTCAGTCGTGTTATCCTGTCTATATAAAAATACAATACTACAAAACATTTCAGACCTTTAATTATGCTCATTGACAGTAATGCTGCAATTGCTCTGCCATGGAGATTGGAGGGAGAGGCAAATGAACAGGTGGACAGAATCTCTATTCTGTGTTCTACTGGCTGCTGTTCAGTGAATAGCAGTCCACTAGTAAAGTGCTCAGAGGACTTCTGCCTCCATCTGCTCTTAATAAAAATAAATGAGGCTCTGAAGCAAGCACTGACTTTGGAGTTCTTGTGTGGAACCTCTCAATAGCACATGAGGAAGTGGATGCATTGATCTAGGACGACTGCCTACAGGTTGTGACAGCCCCACGATTTCAGTAGCCCTTATCTCTCAACCCCAGGTCCCTGAGAAGCACTCCCTGTTTTTTTTCCTTTGGCTATTTATCATGAGAAATTATCATGCTTGGACAACTTTAATAGCCTTTTAGCCCCATTGTTCCATGGCAAGTAATGAAATTAGATTAGTGCTGCTCACTCTAGTGATTGGGGACTTTATGATTCTCTTATGTTTGGGGAAATAAATGTTTATGAAGTTTCTCTTACAGTCCACAAGTGTGCAGCAAACGTCATTAACAGTGTTCATCTTGCGCCTCTGTGTTGAGGTTTTGACGGCAGCCTCCCTGCCATGTCTCCTACTATGGCAGGAAACAGACATACAAAGAAAGACAGAAACAGCAGTTTCCACATTACACCAGGTCAGAAATTTAGGGCAGGGGTTGTAGATTTCCTTCTTCTGAGGAAGGTTTGGAATTGCCATCTTATGCAGGGCATTGATGTCTCCTTAATGTTTATCCAGCAAAAAGGGGGAATGAAACTGGAGTAAAAAGCTCCAAAATAAACTGATTAATGTCCCTGCCATAAAGTATTTGGGGCAATTTCTGTTTCAGAGTTGCTGCTTTTTCTTAGGGTTTTTTTTTTTTTAACGTTTTTATTTATTATTGAGAGACAGAGAGAGATAGAGCATGAGCATGGGAGGGTCAGAGAGAGGGGAAACACAGAATCTGATGAAGGCTCCAGGCTCTGAGGTGCCAGCACAGAGCCCAACGCAGGGCTCAAACTCACAAACCTCAAGATCATGACCTAAGCCAAAGTTGGACCCTTAGCCGACTGAGCCACCCATGTGCCCTTAGTTGCTGCTTTTAAATGTTCTATCTCCAGGGGCATCTGGGTGGCTCAGTTGGTAAAGCATCCAAGTCCTAATTTCAGCTAGATCATGAACTCCTGGGTTTGTGGGACTGAGCCTCACAATGGGCTCTGTACTGACAGTGTGGAGTCTGCTTGGGATTCTCTTTCTGTCTCCCTCTGCCCCTTCCCAGCTTGTGTTTTTTCTCTCTCTTTCTCTCTTTCTCAAAATAAATAAACTCAAAAAAAAAAAAAAAACCCCAATAATAATAAATGTTCTATCTCCCAGGGATCATTCATGGAGGTTATGAAGACTTGCAAAGATGCTTTCATGGGAATCCAAAGGTAGGAACTTTTGCTATTCTATGGGGACAATAGTCTTTCAGTTAGCACTTATATGAATTAGTGCTGAATTAGTGTAAAAGCACAATAAGTGGGTAGAAGTTACAGAAAAATAGTTTTAAATTTCTGAGAGATACCTGAGCTGATAAGTTCCTGTCTTAGTGATAATCTAATAGAGTCAGTATTCACACAGAGAATAGTAGGTTTATGAGCTCTGTTAAATTAGAATGTGGTGAAGATAAAGTCTGAATCAATAGAGCTGGGGTGTTTCAATAAACTGGGAATGTGATGACTCCAAATTAGGGCTCAAATTTCACTCAGAAGTCAGAAAAACTAGTAACTCTGTGTGATTAGGAGTCTAATGTGGTCTTTTTTTTGTCCATTCATGTAACAAGAATGCATTAAGGCCCACAATGTGTGATACATGAGGGTAGGTATTAGACATACAGATATAAACACAATTATACTAATCACTTTATTTTTCTCTCTGTCTCATCTATTTACTTATGTTTCCATATATCCGATGATTGGGATCTATCAATGGTTTAACTATATGCATACTCACAGCATCTATTTCTATGCACATTAATGGAATCAGTAATAGAATACACAAATACAGAAGGCTGCCTTACTTGCTACTGGGAACCATCTTGATACCTGAAAGAAGTCATGCTAAAGTCACAGCTAAATCATGAAAAAGGACCAACTGAGAAAATCAAAGAGAAATGGAAGTACCATACATAAAGTTCACTCTTTCTCTGCACATATGGAATCATATAAAGGATTAAACCACTGTAAGTAGTGCTTTTGGTTGTAGCTGACAGAATCCTAACTGACATAATTGGTAAAATAAAAGACGATATTGGTGGCTTTTAAAAAAATGTTTATTTATTTTTGAGAGAGAAAGAGAGAGAGAAAGAGAGCGAGTGAGCATGTATAGAGGAAGAGTAGAGAGAGAGAGGGAGACAGAGAATATGAAGCAGGAAATACGCTGTCAGCATGAAGCTCAATGTGGGGCTTGAATCCATGAACCGTGATATCATGACCTGAGCTAAATTTGGATCCTTAATGGACTGAGACACCCAGATACCCCCAGTTAGTTTTGATTTGTTACCATGGAGAGAAGAAACAACTAGAGACTGAAAAGGAACACATTAATTGCATCCTCATGTTTTGGTATACTTCAGGACACCCTTTATTATAGGCAGGAGAAAGGAATTAAGAAAAAGAGAGGGGAGCTTGGATGAATCAGTCTGTTAAGAATCTGACTTTGGCTCAGGTCATGATCTCACAGTTCATGGGTTCCAGCCCCAAGTCGGGCTCTATGCTGACAGCTCAGAGCTTGAAGCCTGCTTTAGATTCTGTGTCTCCTGCTCTCTCTGTCCCTTCCCTGTTTGTGCTCTCTCTCTCTCTCTCTCAAAATAAATAAAATAAAAAAAGAAATTATAGGTGTGCAAGTGGAAAATTGCCAAGAGTTTCAATACAAAGTGGTGATTGTGAAAAATTTTAACAAAGAAGATAAAACATTTTTCTCTATCCAGGCTCCTGTATATGAAGAACAAATATCGTTAAAAAGTCAATACTACCCACAGCAATCTACATATTCAATGCAATCCCTATCAAAATAACATCAGCATTCTTCACAGAGCTAAAACAAACAATTGTAAAATTTGTATGGAACCAGAAAAGACCCCTAATAGCCAAAGCAATCTTGCAAAAGAAAACCAAAGCAGGAGGCATCACAATCCCAGACTTCAAGCTGTATTACAAAGCTGTAACAATCAAGACACAATGGTTCTGGCACAAAAATAGACACTCAGATCAAAAGAACACAATAGAGAACCCAGAAATAGATGCAAATGTATGGCCAACTAATCTCTGACCAAGCAGGAATAAAGACAGTCTCTTCAGCAAGTGGTGCTGGGGAAACTGGACAGTGACATGCAGAAAAATGAACCTGGACCACTTTCTTACACCATACACAAAGATAAACTCAAAGTGGATGAAAGGCCTAAATGTAAGGCAGGAAGCCATCAAATTCCTCAAGGAAAAAGCAGACAAGAACCTCTTTGACCTTGGCCACAACAACTTCTTACTTAATACGTCTCCAGAGGCAAGGGAAACAAAAGCAAAAATGAACTATTGGAATCTCATCAAAATAAAAAGATTCTGCATAGCGAAGGAAACAACCAGCAAAATTAAAAGACGACCAACAGAATGGGAGCAGATATTTGCAAAAGACATATCAGATAAAGGGTTGGTATCCAAAATCTATAAAGAACTTATCAAACTCTGCTGGGAGAACTGGATAGCAACATGCAGAAGAATGAAATTTGTCTACTTTCTTACACAAAAATTACACCATACACAAAAATAAACTCAAAATGGATGAAGGACCTGAATGTGAGACAGAAAACCACTAAAAGTCTAGAGGAGAAAGCAGGAAACAACCTCCTTGACCTCCACCGCAGCAATTTCTTATGTGACACATCTCCAAAGGGAAGGGAATCAAGAGCAAAAATGCACAGCTGAGACCTCATCAAGATAAAACGTTTCTGCACAGCAAAGGAAACAATCAATAAAACTAATTGGCAACTGACAGAATGGGAAAAGATAGTTGCAATGACATATCAGATAAAGGGCTAGTATCCAAAATCTATAAAGAACTCACCGAGCTACACATTCAGAAAACAAATAATCCAGTGAAGAAATGGCAGAAGACATGAACAGACACTTCTCCAAAGAGGACATCCAGATGGCCAACAGACACATAAAACGATGCTCCACATCACTCATCATTAGGGAAACATAAATCAAAACCACACTGAGATACCACCTCACACTGGTCAGAGTGGATAAAATGAACAAATCAGGAGACTCTAGATGCTGGCGAGGCTGTGGAGAAACGGGCACTCTCCTACACTGTTGGTGGGAATGTAAACTGATACAGCCCCCCTGGAAAACAGTGTGGAGGTTCCTCAAAAAATTAACAGTAGAACTCCTCTAGGACCCAGCAATAGCACTGCTAGGAATGTACCCAAGGGATATAGGAGTGCTGATGCATAGGGGCACATGTACCCCAATGTTCATAGCAGCACTTTCAACAGTAGCCAAATCATGGAAAGAGCCTAAATGTCCACCAACTGACGAATGGATCAAGAAGATGTGCCTTATAGATACAATGGAATACTACATGGCAATGAGGAAGAATGAAATCTGGCTATTTGTAGCAACGTGGAAGGAACTCGAGGGTGTTATGCTAAGTGAAATAAGTCAGCCAGAGAAAGACAGATACCATAGATTTTCACTCATATGTGTAACAGGAGAAACTTAACAGAGGACCCTGGGGGAGGGAAAGGGGAAAAATAGTTAAGGAGAGGAAGGGAGGCAAACCATAAGAGACTCTTAAATACTGAGAACAAACTGAGGGTGAAATCATTGTTGAATTAGATGCTAACTAACTTGGATGTAAATTTAAAAAAATAAATTAAATAAAAAATTTTAAAAAATTTCCCCTAATTTACTAAAGGATTTTTAAAAAACATTTTTCAATTTTATTTATTTATTTCGAGAGAGTGAGTGAGAGAGTGAGCACATGCCAGCAGGAGAGAGGCAGAGAGAAGGAGAGGAAAAATCCCAAGCAGCCTCTGTGCTGTCAGCGCAGAGATCCACCAACTGTGAGATCTTGATCTGAGCCAAAATCAAGAGCTGGACACTCAATGGACTGAGCCACCCAGGCACTCCACTAAAGGATTTTTAAAATGGTACTCTCTTCCTTCTTGTTATTCTTTGTAGGAAGGCAAAGAGAGAGAAAATGAGATAGAATGAAAAGGGAGAAGGAGGAAGCATGATAGAGGGAACCAGTGACCATTTTTGGGTGAAGATAGGGCCTCTTGAGCCTCCGTGCTTTGGACTTTCCACCCAGACCACTTTCCCCTAGTCACAGGGCAGTCATGCATCTTCCAATTCCTAAGTCCCAGGAATTCTCAAAGATTCTAGTGAGATGACTCATATTAGATGCTAAGAAAGGAGAGTTGTTGTTGAATAGAGGACTGGGTTTGCACACTGACTTGACCCCAATGGGAACTCAGATCCATAGGATCAGTACTTCCTTAAAGAGAGATAAGAATATTCACCTGTTTTTAAAATAACCAATCATGCTGTTTCAACCCTGCATTCCCTACAAAAAAATTTTAAAAATTAATAATCGATGGCTTCAGGGTTGCCTATACTACTAGATCACCCTATTGGTATATATGTGTGCTAGTTGCACGCACTGAGACTAATATATATAAGCCCATACTGTATAAGGTTACCACTCAGGTATATGTGCTTTACATATTTGTGCTTTATTAATCTCATGATGTTTTTCAGATATAGACTAACTTCTTTTGCAAAGACTAATAACCAACAAGCTACTATATTATATACATGTATTTAAAAAGTAGAAAGAAATTAGTTTCCAACTTTCTCATGTCTCAGATAGGTGATCATTAGCAGGCCACATAATCCTGCAAAATTTGAGATTCTTGATTCACATAAGAGAGATAATACTAACTCCCTCTAGAAATAAAAGAAGAATGGCAAGCCAATATGAAAAGTCTGAAATATGTTCTGCAAAAGCATACTGCAGTACATCAAAGCTTGGATTTGGAGTCAGACAAACCAAGTCATATTGTAGAATAACTAGCAATTTATTTAGCAGTCCTTGGTTAGTTTCTTCATCTCTAAAAGGAGGTATATGGTACCTGAATTGTAGAGTTATTGTGATGATTTAATGAAGTGAATACTAAAAATGCCTAGTATAGTGCCAACGTATCAAAAAGCGTGATGAGTGGTCACAATCATTGATCGGATTCTCTCGGTTAACTTTTATAATGCCTAAACAAAAGGTTGGAAATACTTGGGAAAATCAATCCCCAGAACATTTAGGATAACACATTTCCTAAAGCTTAGATATATGTAATTTGAAACAGCTGAGATAGCAAAGCACGGAAATTGAAAATAAATTCTTGGCAGGCTTGTTGGTAGGACCTAATTATAAGTTCTCAATATGGCACCAAGGCCTGGAAGGAAGATGAGGGAAAGAAGGCTCTGCATATGCTTGATAGCAGACTTCTACCCTGAAATCCCTCAACCATCCCAAAGCTGGTATTTATGTGTAAATAGTTAACGGGTAGTATATAGGGAAAGTATAATCCCTATAAAATTTTGTATTTCAGAAATCATCCAGCCGTGAAAAACCCCACAAAGGTGACATATTGATTATTTCCCATTATGCTACCAAATAAATAAAAAGTCTATTATTTAATGAATATTTTTGGATGGAATACCAATTTGTTCTCATTTCCTGTTGTACTATGATTGAATGGTACATTAGGTTTCCTACCGTGGGTCCACAGGAACGGTGTGTATCATTAGATCATTAGGATGGAGACACATTTAGTACAGACACATTAAATTTCTTAAAAACAGGCTTCTTTAGGAAATACCTGGCTGTGACTCCAGAATGAATTAGAGAAGATTGCATTTATGAAGTTGGCTAACAAAATGCATTTCTCATTCACTCCTTTGATATCATTGGTATATATAATAGATTGATATTTAAGAATATTATCCTGGGACTTTCAAAGACGTGAGATAAAACTCCAGCTTTACCTTGTACTAACTGAGCAAGCCTCGACAAGTCATTTAACCTGCAAATCCCAGTTTTCTTGTCTGTAAAATGGATAATAAAACCTGCACTACAGAGTCTGTTGTGAATATCAAAACGAAGATATAAGCCATGCACTCAGCGTGGTACTGGCATAAAAAATCACTTAATAATAAATGCTCATTATAATTCTAATGACTTATTTGCAAAGAAAAACATTCTCAGGCTTCAGTCTTTTTAAATCATATGTATGTAATTCAGAACTGTAAGATTATTTTCTCCTTTGCTATTTTGTGACATATTACATACATTCCAACTACCTGAAAGAATTTGAAGGTGAATATCTGACTTTAGGTCAGAACAAAACAAATGGACAAAGATTGAAAATTAAGCATCAGTGGGTAGTAAGGCAGCTGGAAGACAGAACAATGGAGAGGAGTGCAGATAGGACAGACTGTTCCCCTTGTACATAAATGGGATTGAGAAATCACATCTAGATAGTATAAGGGCAATGTGTATGGGACCTAACTACTCATGTAAGATGAAATGGCTTATTGCTTTTAGTTCAGAACTTCCTTCTAAGGGCAGAGAGCTAAGTCCATATGGGCATTTCCTCTTATTTTAGCTGAAAAAGACCCTCTATCTCTTAAACAGGAAATGACCATTGATCTACCACAGGGCTATGAAGGGAACCAGCAACATTAATTTCTAAAGATCCTGTCTGGTGTGAGGATAAAGAAGATCTATCCTACAATGTTGTCTCTGAAAAAATTAATCCACAGTGAGTAAAGTAAGTTTGAACAAATAGTATGAATGAGTCTAGCTCCAATATAGATTACAAGCAATATAGATAACAAGCAGGGCATAGGAATGAACATGCCTTGTTGTGGGAAGTTGAGATAATGTAAATTGGGGTGTATGTATAGTGATAGAGATGACCCATGGTAGAGTTGTCATGTATGTACAGAAATGAGGTGAACAAATTGGGGATAGTAGATTCTGGGTCCTGGTGACCTGCCACTTTAACATCCACAATTGAACAATTTAACATCCACATACACACACACACACACTATACTGATAGTCTCTGGAGATTCTGAGCACTGAAGAGGAGCTTTGCAAGATAGAGATTTCTTAGTGTCTTAGCCCCAAATTCTCAGGCTATTCCTAGCTGCTCCTGATAATAATTTGATACCATTCTGTAAATCAATGCTACTTTAAGCACAGATCCACCAATCACTTGCTACTTGTCTTTGACAGGAAGAAGTTCCAGTGAGAAGATAAGTCAACATCATCACTGAGCACACTACTTAGTTCATCTAGCATTTTTCCTGATGACAAAGGAAGTGCATTGAGAGTTATAAATCATATATATATATATATACATATATACATATACACACATATATATATGTGTGTATATACATATATGTATATATGGCACTGATTTATATTTTGACTTAAGTACTTTATCTGGTAGTAGACCAGCAACAGTTTAGGGACCAGCACTTTGAATAGCAAAACACTAGATTATTTAAGCAGAAGTCAGAGAAAAAATAAAGTAGATTGAGGATAAATTTCCACATTGTTATTTATGAAGATTTTGGGAATGGTACAAAACAAACAGTATGGGATAAAACAAGTCTAACCTTTGATCTCTTTATTCTCAAGAAAGTAATTAAGAAGGAACGGCCACTAGGAGCTGAAGCATAGAAATTGTACTCTGATCATTTACTATAAGCTACATAGTATATGCATATGTAGCGATGTACTTATATCATTTGTTTTGAAAAAAAATACCTATCAGCCTCCAAATGAATTAGAGATTCTTGGAAAATGCCAGTTAACATATTATGTTTCGTCAAATCATTTTCTTCAAATAAAATGAATCATACCATCTTATACCCTTTTCATTGATCTATTTCTCTCCTACTCAAACATTAAAAATTCATGCAATTCTTTTGTTCACCAAAACATTAATGGAGAAATGACTGTATGCCAGGATCATTGTATGCTGAGCAAATATATAAAAACAGATAACCAGTTATCACTACTCTCATGAACTAAAAATTTGGTAGGTAATGTCCATGTGTAAAATAAAAGTTAGTTTGAAAATCAGTCCTTTAGAAAATAGAACTGACTTTTCCCAAGTAGAGCTTATTGAACATACTTTTATATCCAATTCTATATTAGTCACAATGCGTTGTTAGAGAGAGAGAAAAGAAAGAAGAAGAAGAAGAAGAAGAAGAAGCAGCAGCAGCAGCAGCAGCAGCAGCAGCAGGAGGAGGAGGAGGAGGAGAAGGAGAAGAAGAAACAAAAAGGTCAAGAATGTTTAAACAAAAAGGAAATTTATTGGTTCATATAATGCATTGGCCAGTGTTAGTCTAACTTTCATGAAGGCAAGATTCAAGGGTGCAAACAATGCCTTCAAAGTAATCACTTCCTCTTCATCTTTTTTATACATAATTGGCTTCCAACTGCTATATAAAATGACAGCTACCACCACCAGATAAATATCCTCCCAGGTGAGAAAAGCAACAGCAAAATGCTTTTCTCTCCCCTAGAACTCACATGCAATCTCAAGAGAGGATCTAAATAGATTTGTTTGGTTCATAAGTCTCTCTTTGGATCCACACTGTAGGCAGGGATAGGGAGACTCTGACTGGACAGTCCGAGTTATAGCTCTACTCTTTGGTAGCACAGCGTGAAGGGAGTCAGTGGGGACTGGAGAGTAGAGACTCTAATTAGCAGCCTTAAGCCTATTTAACAGTGAATTTGTCCTCAAAGTCACCCAAACTAGATATCATAGATTTACTTTACCTTTGCTTTTATTAATTTTATAAAGTAATAAATAATTACTATTGTATATACAAATGAACATCTATGTATTCTTGGTTATCTTATTTGTTACACAACTTTATTTTTGACGCCAATCCTATGAACATCCCAAGGAATTCATGTTAAATGGTCACTGAATTTACCAAATCTCCCTTTACAGATAAATAAGTAAATTGAAGCTCAAAGGAATAGCCATATTTCTTTGATTTTTAAGACATTTTTATTTTTACAACTTTAGCATTTCAGAAATTTCACTTTACAATTGATAATGCGCTAAGGTGTATCAGTGATTTTTCTTCCTCAGTGGCACATGAAACAATGGTGCGTCTTCCTTCAATGGTGTCTTTGGTGAGATAAAATTACCAAATACCTTGCCAAAGGTCCTGATCAGAGCACAGCTAAGAGACAGAGCCTGGGGCTTGACATGGGATTTGTGACTTTCATCCAGGGCTCCTTCAATCTCCCCACTGTGGACGCCATTTGATAAATGCTTCTTGCCAGAAGCTAGGTTTTTGCTAAGAGCTAATGCTGACAGGGTATTACCCTAAAAGACCTGCAACCCCATGCCTGAAGCTTGGTAAGTGTAAATGTATTTTTTGTTCTTTGAGATTTTAGGTGAATTTACTTTTTTAAAAAATGCTATTAACTGACTATCAATGTCTGTACTTGAAATCTCAAGTATGTACCCTTATGCCTTCCTCCGGCAAATGATTTCTATTCTTCTGGCTCATTCCTTTTGGAAACCACTGCATTTTCTTTTCCAGAAAGGACTATTTAAATAAAATGTTGTTGTGTTCTGTTCTGTTGACTGTCAGTATACTCTTTTGTACCTTTTGACAAGTTTTCAAGAGAGCCTCAATTTGGGTATTACACATCCAAATGGATCCAATCAATACCCAAATTGCTGAAGTGACAAGTGAACATAGAATCTTGTTTGTGAATAAACACGATAATTAATGACAATCAATGGGACAGTTCGGTCAAGTAAATCTTAAGAGTGTAGCTTTTACTAATAAGCATTTGTCAAACTGTATTTATTGTTCAGCAAACTAGCTTACTTTAGGGAGTTATTAGCAACCCAGTTTTAACAAAACCATTGTCAAAAGAAAGCAAACATAAACTATAGCTTCCCAGGAATGTAAGAAAATGGTGTCTACTTCAAAGATATAACTATAGAATTAATGACAGGCACATTAATACACATCTATTTTTCATATATAAAACTCATCAGCTCAGAGGGGAAAAAAAGAATACATTCTCCTTGCTCTTTTTTATCACCAAAAACAATATAAGGATCAGCCTTAACAGTTTTCCCAATATGCATCTTTCCAGACCACAGAGTTTAGAACTGTGGGCCCAAAAAATGCTTTGAAATAAAGACGGTACAGAAATGAACTGAGTGTGATGCATTGAATTAATTTTAATTGGGTTTAATTAGAAATCAGCAACCCACTGAAATAAAATAATCCAAGAAATTTTTTCCATAATGAAAAACACTTATGTGTTTTCTTAAACATGTCTTTTTGTTTCTAATGGATGTTCACCCTAAGAATAAATTCCAGCTATTTGATTGAAGCCCCTTTTAGAAGTCTTTTCACATTTATGATAGATTTTTTTTCAGTTGGTACTTTAAGGATCAATTTGTTTTTCACATCTGTAATGTTAGCAGAGGAGTTTAAATATGAATATTTCATTTAGTAAAACTAATCTCTACTAATATTAGACATCAGAAAAAAATTCTGAGTTCAAATGTACTTTTAAATTTTTTTACAAAAACAAAGCAGTGACTGACAATTACTATCATAATTATTCAAAAGCAATAAAGGTTTCCTTTCGGTTCCTTTTTGTCTAAGAGTTGGTATCTTTCATGCAAAATGGCTATTTAGTTACTATGTTTAAGTGGCCCTATATTTAGGAAAACTTCACTCTCAAGACCAAAACTTGAGGCACAAATTCTGGCCACAAGAGAGAATGTTGGCTAGGGGTCAGACAGTTTACATACAGAATATTTTTTCAGATTCATAATACCTTCTAGAGATTAATAATAATAATCTTATCCCATTAAGAAATAAGGCTCAGGGAAGACAGGTAACTTATTAAAAA
>NW_024080856.1:1598694-1705948 GCF_003009895.1 Hyaena hyaena
CCTTTAAATTCAACCAATCACAGAGCGAGCCTAGGGTCTTGTTGGGCGACTAACGGGTTAACTTTAACATTAGGTAACAGGGTCCTATCTATAGTTTCTATCTCCAGGCCTCTCCCTCAGTAATGCGGAGGGTGGTCGCTGGCCTTTCCTGATTGGGTGTTGCAAGGGTGGTTTCTCCTGCCTTGGGCAATGTGTAACTGCCTGATAGTTTCGGGGAAGCTGAAACTTAGGCCTTCTAGTTTAGAGGGGAAACTTAAAGCCTGTCATGGAATCAGTTTGGTTTAGACTTGTGTCCTTATAGAATGACAGTAAGTAGCATCTGGAGGAAGCATCCATTCACCCACAAACCTATCATTAGGTATGTAATCAACACCATAGATTCTATAGAGATACTTATGAAAATAAGTGCTCCCATATTTCATCACATGGGTACTAGCATGTAATGTGAGGATACTCAGTAACAAAGTATTGTATTATACTTACTGATGAAGTTTCAGGGTGATGGGGAGTTTGTGGGGTCTGGAGCTGACAGCCAAGAAAGAATTCCTGAGGACATCTTTGGTGCAAAAATGTGATTTTATTGGGGCGCCTGGGTACCTCAGTCGGTTAAGTATCTGATTTCAGCTCAGGTCATGATCTCATAGTTTGTGGGTTCGAGCCCTCATCATGCTCTGTGCTGACAGTTTGGAGCCAGGAGCCTGCTTCAGATTCTGTCCCTCCTCTCTCTCTCCTCCTCCCTTGCTCACACTCTATCTTTCTCTCTCAAATAAACAAACATTAAAAATATTTTTTAAGGGCACCTGGGTGGCTCAGTCGGCTAAGCATCCGACTTCGGCTCAGGTCATGATCTCACGGTTTGTGGTTCGAGCCCCACGTCAGGCTCTGTGCTGAGAGCTCAGAGCTTGGAGCCTGCTTCAGATTCTGTATCTCCTTCTCTCTCTGACCCTCCCCTGCTTACGCTGTCTCTATCTCTCTCAAAAATAAATAAAACATTGGGGCGCCTGGGTGGCCTAATCAGCTAAGCGTCAGACTTTCGCTTAGGTCATGAGCTCGCGGTTCGTGGGTTCAAGCCCCGCGTCGGGCTCTGTGCTGACTGCCAGCTCAGAGCCTGGAGCCTGTTTCAGAGTCTGTCTCCCTCTCACTCTGACCCTCCCCTGCTCACGCTGTCTCTCTCTCTCCTAGAAATAAATAAAACATTAAAAAATAAATAAATAAAACATTTTAAAAAATATTTTTTAAATAAAAAATGATTTAGTAAAGCACAGGACAGGGTCCGTGGGCAGAAAGGGCTGCATTGCAAAGGGGAGGAGGGGGCTGACCCGTCTTTATGGAATGGGTAGGATGACAAAGTCAAGAGGGAGTTTCCAAAGAGACTTTCACATACTAAATACTTACTGGAGGCCTAGGTATTGTCAAGCTAAGATTGTTTTTCCCTCTAGCCAAGTATTAACAATAAAACAGGAGGAAGTGTCTGGATTTTAGGCCATTGATTGGATTGCCTTTTTCTGGTAATCTGGTGGAAACTCTTATCAATGTAACCATTTGTTTTTGTCCTCTCCTGTTTCTGGGTAGCTGGAAGTGTCCAAGGAATAGTATACATATCCCACCTGGTGGGGGCTGGGGGAGGGTGTTGTTAACCATGCACTTTGACCTCAGTGTGCTCCCCTTCCCGCGTGCCCCTCTCAGTCATCACTTACCATCAAAAGAGAAGACTACAGCAGAATATCTGACCAGTTTCTCCTCAGCCCTCTATCACTGAGCTGACAGACAGTTTAAGAGATAGTGTGGAGCAAAAGGAACATGAATTCAAATCTGCCACTAACTAGAAGATGTGTAAAGAAGAGTTTTTGTTGCAATAAAATACCCAAAACCCAAAATAAAGGAAAAAGATGACTATCTGTTCTTTTAATGTCCTACAAGGAGTATTGTTCGTGAAGAACAGAATATGTCACCCTAGAAGAGGCCACTTTGGCATATTGATTATGTTGAATTAAAGTTACCTAAGAAACTTCCAGTGCAGAAAGACACTCTGACTTAGCTCTATCCTCCAGAAAGCAGGAAATAAGTCTCCAACGTGAAAAGTGCCCTGCCTGTACTGGGGAGGTAGAAAGAAGGTATCCTCATCACCAGAGACAGGGAAATTTGGGAAGGCTGTATAAAGCAACCTTGTTACTTCCTCACTGTTTTACTACCTACAGCCCAAAACCTGTGTCTTGCCAATTCTTCAAATATTTGTTTCCTTATCTAAAAGGTATAAATACTGCTGGCTTTGGCCACTTCTTTGAGTCTTATATTTTTATAGGACTCCTCTACGTACAAAATTAAATCAGATTTTTTACTCTGTCTTAGATCAACTTAATTATTAGACCAGCAAAAAAAAACAAAAAACAAAACCAAAAACCATCTAAAAGGGAAGAAGGGGAAAATTGTCCACACTTACACACCAGACCTATGTGTTATCTTTTCTCTTGGCTTTTTGCCTACTTTTGGTTGCAGCTCATACTCTGAAAGGTAGATTTAAACTTGTAGAATATCAACATGTTGAAAATAATTTGTATCCAAGAGAAAAGGAAATGATTTCTATTGTTAGAAAAGATTCCCTAAATATTGCTGTCTTGGCCTAGAGTTTTATAGGATATTAACCAGTTTCATATCTCTTTTTACACTCTTACTGATTCTAATGAATTTGCTCTCTTGAATCCTTTTTTGAACTAGCTTTATCATTCTATGGTTTCTTTTATTAACTTGTTAAAAAAGAATCTAACTGGTACTCATATCTGTATGAAAGACATGTGTTTCAAATTTCTGAAAATGACACATTGACATGATTTGACTTTCTAAGTCTCAGTTTCCAAATTTGTACAGTAGGAGTAATAACAACTTCCTCAAACTGCCTGAGATTTTTAATGAAAGACTTTTCTGATTCAGTAATAGGTGCTCATTAAATACCAATATTCAAATTACAATATTAACAGCAACAGTTATGACCATGGTTTTAGTTGTTCCTACTGCTTTTGTCATTTTTCCCATGCAAATTATGGACCAATATATCAGAAATGTATATACTGATGGTTTGAATGAATACATCTTTATAAATAATTAATTAATAAAACATTAAAAAAATTATAAAGAATTAATTGGGTGCATAAAAAGACAGTAAATTTAAGTTCTATGATAGTTCAGACAGGGCATCTCAAATGCTTGGTAGTAAAAGATAATAAAAATAAATCCTACTCTATCTTTGGAGATTTTGTACAATATAATAAAAATAAATGACTAAGAAAACAAGATAAAAACAAACACCTACAAACTCATGTTCTTATTTTTTTTTAATTTATTCATTCAACATAAAACCAGTGTCAATTTGTTTATACATCTGTAAACATTTTCTTTCAGTTTCTCTTTACACTTGCCCTAGACCAGAAGCAAATGGCTTGGGAACCAGGAGTTGTTCACAGAACACACTTGGAGTAGAAATGGTATATGATTCATGCGATGACAATGAAGTGGTGTTCTTTAAGAAAAACTGATCAGCTATATGACATTGTATCTATCTGCCGCAAACACTAAGCCAGTATGCCAGCATCATTATATTGTTTCTGAATTTCAATACTGGCACAGGCAGCTACTTTGGAAGCCTATGATGAGTAGAAATTAGCCCATATATAATCAGCAACATAGCCTTCAGTTTGAAACTACAAAGTTGGAATAGAAAGAAAGATGGTTTACATATTGCTAGAGCAAAGATAAATGCTTGGTGTTGCCCTTTAAAGTCCTGCAGTCCTGAATAACAAGCACACCTCTTTCCCCTGGAGGATTAAGTTTTGAAGACCACAGATTCCTCCAAGAGCAAATTTAAGATTCTCCCTGTTTTATATTCTCCTTTAAACCTTGAATCTCAAAAGGAGATTAATCTGGAGCCAATTTCTGTTTGCATTGCTTTCTTTGTCATGCAAATTTAACACTGGCCTACTTTACCTTTTCTTAATTAGGGGTAGAAGAGCAAATTTTTCATCCATTCTAATGCTACCAGTTTGTCATTCACTTTTCCCCTCTTTCTTTCTTAAAGAGATTTTTCTACTTTGAGCGAGGTTTTGAGTTTATATGTTAATAGTCACCAGTCTTTAAATAAACTGCACTTGAACAATGTGTTTGTGAAAAGAGCAAAGGGTT
Organism: Hyaena hyaena; assembly: GCF_003009895.1. Taxonomy (NCBI): domain Eukaryota; kingdom Metazoa; phylum Chordata; class Mammalia; order Carnivora; family Hyaenidae; genus Hyaena; species Hyaena hyaena. The sequence continues at coordinate 1,602,868 of NW_024080856.1, forward strand.
TTTGTTCTCTGGCCAAGAAGTGAACCTGGTTAGAATCCTAACAGGAAGCTTTTTGGTCAAGGCAATGAGCCAGACCGTCAAGGGCCCCTATTTTGTTTGAACTCTCCAGGGAAAGGCAAGATTGAATACAGCACTCTGGGAGTTTGGAGACTCTTTGGACTCTCTATTAACTTCTATTCTAGATATCAAACAAAGGAGACCCAGGTCTTTCAAGTGCTGATATTGGAAGCTAAATTCCTAAGTTACAACCAAGTCTATTTTTATTACATTAGAGAAGAATCATATATGGTATTTTATCTTTCCTTGGAGAGTACCCATTGATCAAATAAATTTTAAAAATGTAAAAAAACAAGAACAAAATCCTTGTATTGAGTTAAAATTGATTCCCAAACACTTCAATTCCTGTCCACTGACTTTATTTCTGTGTTCCACAATTAGCCATAATAGCCTAATTCTGATGAGAATAAGTTTCAATACTATGTTGCCCTCTGTCATTAAGTCATTTTCTTGCCTTAGATAAATCAATCATCCCTTTCTCTGGATCCCTCTGTTAATAAGGAATTATAATCCAAAGCAATCTTGGCAGGTCTGCCTACATAATGCTGGAAATTAAGGAGAAGTGATTTAAGTAGGAATCAAATAAATTCTTCGGCCTGCAAACAAAATCTGTTCAAATTTATACAGCAGGAGACACATCTTAAGTTCTCCTTATAAATGTTCATGTATTATATACAATAATTAACATAGCAGCTCATAGCTATTTTCAAGTATTTAAATGCCTATTTCAAAATAGAGTTTAGGCCAGGTACAAAGATGTTGATTTTGGTTTTTTTGTTTTTAATAATATTTAAACTTTTGGATTTTAGAGCTGGAAGGATATTATAGATCACTTATTCACTCCAACTTTCAGTATCTGTAAAATAGGGTAACCTATAATTGAGACCTTTTTCAAACTTCACATAAATATTTTGCCAAAGACTAGGATGAAGGCAGAGCCTTCTGGCATATCACTAGAGACCTCTGCCCTTGATAATGTAGCTTTATTTATTTATTTATTTATTTATTAGTTAGTTTGTTTATTGGATTTGATCATTCAGGGAATTTAGAAACACCTATAGGTATTTTCATATAGCTTAAATTTCTTAAACCTGGTCGCAAAAAACAATGAGAGATTTAGGCAAATGAGTTTTGGGGTTTAATGGGGAGACTTCCATTGTGTTCTCTGTCATCAATATCGAGTGTTTCTCATCAAAGTCCATTCTCTCTTTTCCCATGTGACAGTCTTTTAAACAGAGAAGGCAGAAATTAAAACAAATTGAATAACTCTGGTTTCTCTCTGTTTTCTGCTATAGCTTTACCATCTGTTCCAAGCAGTAGGGCTCTTCCTTTTTTTCTAAGGTTTGTTTGGTTTCAATCACAATTAGGGCATTGTTCTCTCTGCTATACATCCTTCTCTTGTGTGCGTGCTCTTTAGAGTTTATAAAGTCCTTTTCTACCCTGCAACCAACTTTATCTCCAGCTTGATCCTATGCAGTAAGAAATTATTTTCTCAAAAAACAAAACAACAACAAAAACCCACCACGCCCAAAGAGGAAACAATAACACACCACTACAAGCAGCTGTGAAGATTACAGTCCTTCATTACTTTGTTAAAGTTCATGCCCTCTCCATATACTGGGTTGGCAAACAGCTGGTCCATGAACCAAATCCATTCTTCAGTGAACTAAGAATGGTTTTTTACATTTTAAAATGATTAGATGATTACATTTTTAAAAGCTATATAAATAACTACGCAATAGCCTCAATTTTGCATGTTGGCCTAAAGTCATTAAAATATTTACTATGTGGTCCTTTAAGCAAAAGTGTGTTGATGCCTGCTCTATAGGCTAAAGTCTAGTAGAGAAGGGTCTTCAAAATAAATACTAGTGACAGCTTAAGAAACATGGATAGTGCTAACTTTAAAAAAGCGGACTATGAATAAAAAATGGAGGAACTATGAGTAAGTTACTGAAAGTCAAAGACTGGACAGAGGAGAAAACTACACAACAGATGAAAAATGTTAGAAAAGACTGGAGAAACTTAAAGTGGAAAAGTACAACTTTCTCTTTTAAAATGTTTTTGAATATGTTTGTTTAATCAGTTTTCTTTCTAAATTTAGGTTGCTAAATTTAGGTTATGTTTCTTGCAGAAAACAAACCATCTCTTAGTTTAAATTGATTATGATCCTCAGCCTGTGAGCCCTCAATAAAATGCGTCTATATTTGCAAGGAAGAGGCTGGGCTTCAGAGAAGCTTCTGGGTCAGAGGCAATGTACCGAACTCCCTACTCCCAGGCTGCACGTGTGATAAAGAGAGGGAACAAGACAAGATACCTGGACAGGAAACATAGGTTCCTGAGGAATCTTCCCGCAATCCCTTAGCACATTCAGGAAAAGCCAGAAATGCTGATACTATGGACTCATGCTTAATTAGGGGAGCTGAGAATCTTCTTTTCTTTCATGGTATTCCCTCAGAGATGAGCCCAGCAAAGCCACTTTGTTTCTTAGCGTCAGGTGGATATGGTGATGACCCATTTCTCATTTTACTACTCCTGTTTGCTATCAGCAGCTTCTCTCTCTCTCTCTCTCTCTCTCTCTCTCTCTCTCCTGGGACTAGAAATTTGTAAGCCTCAGAAGACCAGGAACAAGTTGGCCTAATCATGAGTTGACAGACAAAAGGTGATTACTATATATCTCATAACTGGGTAAGCTTTAGCAAGGTCAGTCTGCAAATAGCAAATGAATGGAAGAAATTATTAGGAAGTTCTTCCTTAGGTGAATGCAGACTGGACCCAGTCTAGAGGGTCCCATGTGAAGCTGATAATAACCAAGTAAGATATATTACCAAATGTGTTATAACTTGTCCCTGAATCCAAAATAGTTTTATAAGTCAGAAGAGTCATAAAAGCCAAAACTATTTTTACTTATTCTCCCACTGGTATAAAAAGGAAAACAACAACTCTGTGATGGTTAATATTATGCTACAAATTGGCTGCATTCTGGAGCCCAGTTGTTTGGTAAACATTAGTCTAGATGTTCCTGTGAAGTTCTGCAGATGTGATTAACATGTACAATCAGTTAACTTTCATGTAGATTACACTCAGAATGTGGGTCTTATCCAATCAGTTGAAGGTCTTAAGATCAAAGACAGAGGTTTCTGGAAGAAGAAGCAATTCTGCCTCAAGACTACAATACAGAAATTCTGCCTGTTTCCAGCTTTCATATTCAACACTGCAACATCATCTTACCTGAGTTTCTGTCCTATCCTGTAGATTTTAAACTTGCCAGCTCCTACAATTATGTGAGCCAATTCCGTAAAATACACACACACACAGACACACACACACACCCCTTATTGGTTCTGTTTCTTAGAGAACTCTGCTATCTCTTGAGTCTCCTAAAATTTAGATAGGGAAAGATTTGCCCTAAAATAGGGAGAATCATGTAGTAAAGACTTAGAAGAGAGAACATATGACTAATCAGAGCCAAATGGTGGAGAGTGGAGTCATCCTGTTAAATAGTCTTTCTGCAAACTTGCTACATTCAGTTGGGTTACTATACTTTGTGTTACACTTACATAAATCCCCTATTTACCAATCAAAGGTGAGCTTATTTGCATATAGAAACATGTTGTAACAGAGCAGTCTGCATACTATTTGCTGTGGATGGTACCATGACAAAGTTCAGGTGGCTATGAGATATCAAACATGGGTATCTGACTTAGTCAGCAGTTCTAGCAAGCTTTCCCAAGGAAGAGAAATTTGAACTGAAATGGGAAAAATAAACAGGAGTTCCTTAAATGAAATTGGTTCCCTGTATGGATGACTTTCAGATCTAAGTAAGAAATGCTGACTATGCTCTTGGATTTCAGATCTACAAGATGAATTTCCTGCAAGACTTTCCTTTTAGACCTAAAACTTCTAACCCAAAATGACTCTTCATACAGGAAGAACAGCTTTAACCTTGTTCTCCTCATTATACCTCTCCTGACTACTTATAGTATCAGTTCCCAAAGTTTGCTTCATAGTGTAGTCATTTGGGGAGGGTTTTTTAAATTTATTTATTTTTAAAAAATGTTTATTTATTTTTGAGAGAGACAAAGAGAGAGAGAGAGAATGGGGGAGGGGCATAGAGAGAAGGAGAAACAGAATCCATAGCAGGCTCCAGGCTCCGAACTGTCAGCACAGAGCCCAAATCACAAACCACAAGATCATGACCTGAGCCAAAGTCAGACACTTAACTACTGAGCCACCCAGGCACCCCAGAAGGTTTATTTTTTTTAAGTTTATTTATTTTGAGAGGGAGAGAGAAAGGGGGGAGGCAGAGAAAGAGAGGGAGGGAGAGAATCCCAAGCAGGTTTAGTGGGGTCAACCTAGAGCTCAGTGTGAGGCTCAAACTCATGAACTATGAGATCATGACTTGAGCTAAATCAAGAGTCAGGGCTTAACTGACTGAGCCACTCAGGTGTCCCATTTTGGGAATTTTTAAGAGTCTCAATGCCCTTGTCACATCCCATACCAATTAAATCAGAATATCTAAGGGTGGTAACCAGGCATCTGTTTTGTTTAGTGATGGACAGGGATTACAATGTATAGGAAACACTGGCTTTAGCCTATGAATGAAGTAGAAAGTTTTCATTTGGACATTCAAGGCACTGTTCTCAGCATCTCTCACTTAACTTTGAAGACTTATTCTCTATAATCTAAATGCAGATAAACTGAACTACTTACTTTTCTATGAAGATATTTCCTACACTTCTTCCAGTTAAGCCTATCTCCCCATGTAGGTCTTCTGATCATTGCACCTATTGGCATTGTCTTTGTTTGTTTGTTTGTTTGACATTTATTTATTTATTTTTGATAAAGAGACAGAGAGTGCAAGCAGGAGAAGACCAGAGAGAGGGAGAGAGAGAATTCCAAGCAGGTTCATTACTGTCAGCACAAAGCCCAATGAGGGGCTGGATTTCACAAATCGTGAGATCATGACCTGAGCCAAACCTAGAGTCAGACACTCAACCTAATGAGCCACCCACAGACACCCGGCATTCTGTCTTTCAAGAGCCACCTTCTCTAAAAGCTCTCTCAGGGTCCTGAGTAGATGAGAGTAGTCTTTGGAAAGCATACGCAGCAGCGTGCATTTCCCTTAGGGTTAGTAGTTTTCAATTCAACAAACATGTACTGGGCACTTTTTGCCAGACACCTGGCTAATCCATAGGGGATGCCTCCATTACTGAGACTTCAATAAGCACAAGCCTATCCCTGAGTTGCAGACTCAGGAGCTGGGTCTTTCTAATCTTTATTTACACTGTACATTGATCCCAATGTTTCTTTGAAGCAGACACTAAATAAACATTTTTTTCAACTTACATAATGATATGAATCTAAGTGTAAAGAAAGTAATACGGCACACCATGAACATGAATGTTATGCTTGAAGTGAAACACAGCAATCTTCATCGGAAAAGTCAAATGTGATATATCAGCCTGAAATATGATAACCGCAACTTTGGATTCCAGCAACTGAAAATATTTCAGTATCTCTCTGTAAGCATATTGCCCTCTGAGTCAAGATATCATTACTCTTCTAATATCTGCCTTAAAATATAATCTCTATTCCTTAAGTTATATAACAATTATTAAGCATGGATTTTCTTTCAAGTACAAGTTAGAAATTGAGATACAATAATGACTAGGAAAAGTTACTCATTTATTCACTTTTTATCAACCAGTATTTGCTGCTTGCTTACTATGTGTCAGGCACCCTTCTAGGAAGTGGGGGAGGCTCAGGGAATGAAACAGAAACAAAATATCTGCCCTGATGGGACATGATCACAAGTAACATTGCAGTCAGGCCACAAGCATTTCTTTTTTCCCAATTTAATTACAACCAATTGAAAAGGGTAATGATACTACTAAATTTAAATGTACTAGCCTTTCAGGAACAATTCTAGATTTGGATGTCATGTAAGGAATGGTCTGCAAAAGAAAACTCCAGAATAACTTCGCACTCATTGTTCTTCTATTTTCAAATCAGCAATGTTCATCCCAGGCACATACATGCCTTGTGTGTAAGATTATGTGCCTATGGGCAGTGCATTTTGTGCCCCTTCAGGCAGAAACACAATCTATTTCTCTGCATGTTCCTCATCTGTCAAGTTGGAGACAAAAAAATGAGAAGACACTTGCAAAAATACCACATCAGCAAGTTTTCTAAATGTTGTTGCCTTCTGCTGGAGGCAAGACATATTTCAGTGCTGTCCAGAGACTATTTGAACAGTTGGAGTGGATGGTGTTTGAGGTCTCTTTCTATATCAAAAGTCTATGATTTGTTTTGTTATTGTAGGATTCTTCATACTGTATATATTATTACTCCCCTCCTATGAGATAAAGATGATATATTAGGATGCTTACAGCCAAAAGTAAGAGAAGACTTAGTGAAAGATGTCTTAATAAGAAAGCTTAGTCTTTCAGATAAGAAATAAGAGAACAATTATCAATCAGGGTGGGTTAATTTAGCAGGTCAGCCATAACACAATTTCTTTCCTACTTTCTGCTCTGAATCTCTCTCCCCACAAATCTGCAAATTCTCATCATCATGAACTATTTGCAATGGCTCCAGGTATAACACAAAAATGCATAAAGTCTGGTAAAACAAAACAAACAAAAAACAAGTAATGCATCCCTTCCTGATGTTAGTTTTTAATAGTCAGGAAAGCTTTTCCAGAGATCCTGAATCTATATCCCCTCTTTCAATTGGGGCCAGAGAACACCATGTATCAATTTTTAAGCCAGTCACAGCCGGAGGAATAGAATTACCAACATTGGTTTAGAGAGTGAGTAGAGATCCAGACTCTAGGCCTATGACTACATTAGAAAGTTTTCTGGGCATTAGCAAGGAAATGGGAAGATAGGTTGCTGGGTAGCAACAGTGTTTTTATTTGAATAACAGGTGTTCTTAAAAAATGGGTATCTGTAGATACTAAGTAGGCAATTCCTTGCAAAATGATTGGTTCTGAGAGTTGGAAGCATCAATAGTGGAACCACCTGGGTGGAGATAGGGGTCCAAAAACAAATACTGAGGTTGGATAGGATCCACTTATAGGGATGTTGATTAAATAGTGCTTGAGAACAGCCTGGATATCAGGATTTTGAAGGCTTCCAGGTGATTCCAATATGAGCAAAGTTGGAGAAGTATTGCTCTAAAGCAGCTGCTTCTCAAACCTTAACATACACACAAATCACCTGGGGATCTGGTTAGTCACCTGCAGCTTCTGATTCAGTTAGTAGCATCTCTTTTTTTTAAAAAAATTTTTTAATGTTTTATTTATTTCTAGGAGAGACAGAGAGAGAGAGAGAGAGTGAACAGGGGAGGGTCAGAGAGAGAGGGAGTCACAGACTGAAACAGGCTCCAGGCTCTGAGCTGGCAGTCAGCACAGAGCCCGATGCGGGGCTCGAACCCACGAACCGCGAGATCATGACCTAAGCTAAAGTCGGACGCCTAACCGACTAAGCCACCCAGGCGCCCCTAGTTAGTAGCATTTCTACCATCTCCTGATAATGCTAATACTGCAGGTCCATGGACAACACTTTGATTTGCAAGGCTCAATGTCATGGTCTAAAGAGTACATGGTTCCATTACAGCAATTTCTGTAGCAGATGTAATTTGACTGGCACATGGCTGACTTCTCAACTGGCCCTGAACTTTTTATGAAGAACTAGAAAACAGCTCACCCCAGACTAGGTATTTCATACCAGTCCATTCAGCTCACATTGTTGAATGTTACAGAGAGACTATTTCTGGGCAATAGTGTATGACAGGTGGGCCATGCTAGAAAATCTAACTTTGAGGTTCACAGCTGAGAAATTCTAGAATAGCCATAAAGACTGATTCCATTTGACTGCCTATGGGATGTTGGTAGGGGACATTTGGTTAAATTCACAGTGATGTTATTTGAAAGGCCAACCTAAGTGTTCACATACAGATCTTACCTTACCTTAGAAGACAGGCTGCCAAAAGTGATTAGGTAAGAGGTAGCAGTTAAGCAAAATCTGGAACCAGACAGCTGCTTCTCTTCCCTCCGGCACTTTTGTAGGAGATGACTTTTTTTAATTTTAATTTTTATATTTCAAGGCATGGCAGTAGCCTGCATGAGACCCAGGAGAGACGATGAAAAGCTGTATTACTTTAGGATGCCCACGATCATCTTGTGTAGCTCAAAAGAGCTAGGCTCGACTTTTAAGCATAAAGACTCAGCTCCTTTTTGTATAAAAGCATAAAAGTTGGAGAGCAGAGAAGCCAAGGAGACTACAGCCATTAGAGACACCTACGAGTGGCAGTGAATTATTCTCCTACATTACAAATGAGAATCATCCCCAAAAGCTAAATCCTTGCTGTTTGTCTTTTTCTTACTCATAGCAACGTAGTACAGCACAGGATATCCATATAATTCATTCTCACAGGAGTGTCAAGGTATGCAATGCTGTCCTAATATGTAATTTTGCTGCTTGCACAATAGGCTATTCCTGAACAGGGCTCAGCCAACATAAACAAATCTAGAAGCAGGCTATGTACAGAAATGCATAAACACTTGAATGTACAAGTGTCTTCCATTCCATGTTTATCACACCAAACTGTATTTGTCCTGGCCACTAGAGACAGGTTTTCTTTTTCTTTTCCTTTCCTTTCTTTTTTCTTTAAGAAGTTTCGTTTTCAAACCCCTGGGTATAAAGAAACTGGGATACCAAGCAAAAGCAAAATGACAATTAAACCACAAGAGCATATTTACTTCTAATGCTGAGCTGATCCTTTCCAAGACGTAGTTGGATGAGTTCATCAAGTTGGCTCCTGCCCCACCAGTATACCCATCCTTTCTGCTTTGCAAAACTGCCATGATTCTCTCTCTCTCTAATCTTGCTTCAGTCTTTTGCTCATTCTACTCTCTCCCTGGAATGCATACCCTCCATCTTCATTCATCTACATTCTACATAGGAGCACCTGGGTGGCTCAATTGGTTAAACATTACACATGGCATAGTGATAAACAGAGACCAGGGCCAATAATACAGATGAGAAGGAAGCACAGTGTCTGAGTTGGTCAGTGATTATATAACAAAGTGTTTGAAAATACTGCTGTGGGAGCCATTATTTCTGAGTTTAATAGCAAGTTTTGATCCATATTAGCTATGTTATTTAAATTTTTATAACTCAATTTTCCTACCTTTAAAATCTAGGGGTGCCTGGGCGGCTCAGTCGGTTGAGCTTCTGACTTCGGCTCAGGTCATGATCTCGCAGTTTGTCTGTAGGATGCTCATTATATACAGCTTGGCATTGTGGCCATTTATATACCTCTTTTACTTGACTGTGAACTTCTGAATGGGCAGAGAACATACTGTATGTATTTCTGCCTCTCATAGCACTTTGTATGTGTTTTTACAGTTAGAGTGTCAAGAACTGCCTATGCTTGTATGGTGCTTTATAGCCAAAAGAAGTGTTTTCTAACTTAATTATCTAAGTTAATTCCTAATTACTGTGAGATAGTAGCACAGAGTTTATCCTCCTTTTACAGATGAGAAAATTGAGGCTTAGAGACTCTGACACTTGCCCAGTGTTACTTTATAGGGGGCATGTACTTTAAAACAAATGTTTATTTACCTATTTTGAGAGGAAGAGAGAAAACAAGCATGAGCTGGAGAGGGACAGAGAGAGAGAGAGAGAGAGAGAGAATCCCAAAAAGGCTCTAAAGAGGAGCTCAATCTCACGACTGTGAGATCATGACCTGAGCCAAAAAAAGTTAGACACTTAACAAACTGAGCCACCCAGGGCCCCTAATATACTATCTTTTCAATTGTACATCTTGGACTATGACTCAGTTGGGTTCCACTATATGTATATCATGCAGATTATTGATGGGAAAGATTCAGTAAAAAGGAATTTTCAATAGCCAACACTAAAGAGTACCATGAATTCAAGGTGTTAGTTATTCTGATCCTTAATTTTTTCCAAAGAATGTGTTTTAAAAAAATGAAGAAAACAACAACCCAAGTTTTATTTTGGGTTTTTCTGCTTTTAGTTTTCTACCTTATACAAAATCACATAATGTATATAAATTTGTATAAAAGAAAAAGTGATGGTTATGTTTCTAAATGCCATAGTTTTCAGTTAACTCAGGATAGAAAAGCATGACATAGTTTTAAAATGTTCTTCAAATTACAGGTGTCATATTTTTAAAGTATACCATCATCCAACTGAAGGGAGGTAGAGGGGAGAGGGGAGAAAAAGCTTAAACTTCACACTTGAAAGACTGGCACATTACCTTGAGTCATTATTTCTTACCTTTAATCTCATGATTTAAAAGGCTTTACTCTCTAGGGGCCCCTGGTTGGCTTAGTTGATTAATCACCCGACTTTCGCTCAGGTCATGATCTCATGGTTTGGGAGTTTGAGCCCCACATTGGGGTCTCTACTGTCAGCATGGAGTCCACTTAGGATCTTCTGTCCCTCTCTCTCTCTGCCCCTTCCCCATTCATTCACTTTCTCTCTCTCTCTCTCTCTCTCAAAATAAATAGATAAACTTTAAAAAGTTTAAAAATCTTTAAAAGGCTTCACTTTCTAAAAAGTGTCACTCTTTCTGGAGTCTCTCTCCTCCTATCTCCCTCTAGAATTTGCTTTCATGTTTACCAAAAATATGTCACTGTTTCATTGTTAAACTGTGGCCAAACCCATGTGTCCAATTGCTTGTTCATAGTTTCAGAATAATTCCTCCAAAATGCATAACCATTTCCTCAATAATTCTTTCATTTATACCTAAGGGATATAGTGGAGGTCTAAAGGATCCTAAACCTCAGGATTTAAAAATCACCAAAAAAGTTTTTTATTTTTATAAGTTTTAGTATAACCAAGAATCACTCTGATAATTAATGAAAAGGTAATGAAAACATTCAGTACAGATATATTTTTATGTTGAAGGACCTGTTCACTAGAACAATGTCTACATTGGTTAAATAAATTAGCTAGTTACATATTTTTCTCTAACCACACATACTCTCAAAAACATGTATTTCATCCCAGAATCCCAGAGAGAATATGGAGCAGAGAGAAAGAGACAGAGACAGAGACAGAAAAAGAGAGATTTACCCTGTGTAACTAATATTCTTTTTTTTTTTTAATATTTTTATTTATTTCTAGGAGAGAGAGAGAGACAGCATGAGCAGGGGAGGGTCAGAGAGAGAGGGAGACACAGACTCTGAAATAGGCTCCAGGCTCTGAGCTGGCAGTCAGCACAGAGCCCGACGCGGGGCTCGAACCCACGAACCGCGAGATCATGACCTAAGCGAAAGTCGGACGCTAAACCGACTAAGCCACCCAGGCGCCCCTGTGTAACTAATATTCTAATATGTAAAATAATACTTCCTTTTAAGTTATGATCCACTCTTACACTATTTCAAAAAGAGTTCTACTCTGCCGGATTGGGGAAGCATCCACAAAATTACTGAAAAAAATATATAACTGGTAAAAACCAAACTCTACAACCTCAGTCTAAGTCACTTACTCAATATGATAGATGGTTATTTACAACCACCCAGTTTCTTTGATGCCAAGTTACCTCTTATTTCCCCTATACCAGTCACTACCAAGCTCTAACTCATAGACTCCTTGTAGCCTATGGAATTATGGTAAGTAGTTTGTGAGTCTATTTGCCTCCCATGTAAGATCAATAAGAAAAATAATGTTGTATAGTCTGCTTATTTAAACCAATTTTTATAATGACTAATGAAAATTTTCTTTTAAAATTAAAAATGATAATAAAAGGTATCTATGGAATTATTTGATATTAAAAAGTGGCTTGTGGGGTGCCTGGGTGGCTCAGTTGGTTCAGCCTCGAACTTCGGCTCACATCAGGATCTCACCATTTGTGACTTTGAGCCCCGCGTCAGGCTCTGTGCTCACAGCTAGGAGCCTAGAGCCTGCTTCAGATTCTGTTTCTCCCTCTCTCTCTGCCCCTCCCCCACTCGCACTCCATTTTTCTGTCTCTCAAAACTGAATAAAAGTTAAAAAAAAAAAAGTGGCTTGTCATGTTGTTGTCCAAACGTTTAGATAGTAACTACCAGAGGCTCCACTATTTTCTGCTATAACCAATTTATGATCTATGAGAATCAGGTAAGTGTAATGGCCCTACATTATTAAACCATCTGTATTTTCTATTTCTTAATCAAATAATTATATTCTTCACTGATTATTAGTTTTCCTCTTCCCTTTTCAAGAAAGATATGGGTTCCCCCCCAGCTAAGGGGCAGCAGGAACTTGATACTTACCACATATTCCCGCTGATGTCCTGAAGCTTTAATGATGTGGCCTCAGGGATGATGAAATTTCATAATACCCTACATTCATTTTCAAAAACACTTTACCTTATATAGTTTTTAATAATAAAAACTTGACAATTTTCATATGACACTTGCATTAGTTACAGAATAGAAATATGTGTTCTTCCTTTAAAATTTTTATTAGGCATTCATCGTTTTACAGTATTGCTCATATTTTTTTCAGACTTCATAAATTTATTATGCTCTAAGTACATATAAAGTAATTTTTTCTTGACAGACTTGTCAAAAGATTTTGTGAAGCTATATAACAGATAACAACTTTTATCAAAGCAAAAATTAGCATTTGCCCAAAACACCACCACAAACTAAGCATTTTTCTTGGGATATATAAATAAGGATGATCATATTCCCACAAAATTCATGGAACTATGTAATAGTAGTAGCAACAATTATAATAGCTGTCATTTAATAAGTAGCTACTATGTCCCACACACTATGCTACTTACTTAAGAGTTATTATCTCATCTAAACCTAATGAGAATGGAGAGGTGATTATCACTGCTTTGATGGTTAATTTTATGTGTCAACTGGGTTAGCCTATGGTGCCCAAAAATTTGATTAAAACTAATTTAGATGTTGCTATCAAAGTATTGTTCAGATTAACACTTAAATCAGTAGACTTTTAATAATTCAGATTATTCTCTATCATATGGGTGTGCATATCAAATCAGATGAAGTCCTTAACAGGAAAACTATGGAGGACCAAGGAGCAAGAAATTCTGCCTCTAGACTGCCTTCAGACTTAAGTTGCAATACCGACTCCTTCCTGCATTCCAGCCTACTGGTCTGCCCAGAAAAACTTAAAGTTGCCAGCCCTCACAATCATGTGAACCAATCCTTTAAGTATCTCTCTGTGTCCTCTGTATCTGTCTCTGTCTGTCTCTCTCTTCTGTTTCTCTGGAGGATCCCAACTAATACAACCCCATTCTGTATTATGTGTAAACTAAGACTCTATGGCTAAGAACCTCATCAAGTACATACGACTAAGTGGTGATGGAACCATGATTTGAACATAGGTCTCTCAGATTCCACAATCTCTGACCTTGTGCAGCCTCTCAGCACAGACTCAGTCCCAAATGACTTTAAAATCCTCAAAGGTCTTATTCTTCCACTAAAGCTGAAGAAATTGGGGAAAGCTAGGATTCCTAGGAATAGTAATGACTTTAGATATTCATAACTGTTAAGTTTTGAGATAATCTTCAGAGCTTAATCTTAATTTTTATCGTTTAGTTACAGTATGACTTTGTTTTGCTTGTTTGTTTTATTTTTTAAAAATTTACATCCAAGTCACTTAGCATACAGTGCAATAAAGATTTCAGGAGTGGAATCCAGTGATTCATCCTGTACATATAATACCCTGTGCTCATCCCAATAAGTGTCTTCCTTAATGCAGCTTGCCCATTTAGCTCATCCCCCCACCCACAACCCTTCCAGCAACCCTCAATTTGGTCTCTATATTTGAGTTACTTATGTTTTGCCCCCACCCTGTTTTTATATTATTTTAGCTTTCTTTCCCTTATGTTCATCTGTTTTGTATCTTAAATTCCACATTGGAATGAAGTCATATGATATTTGTCTTTCTCTGATTGACTAATTTTGCTTAGCACAATATAGTCTACTTCTATCCATGTTGTTGCAAATGGCAAGATTTCATTCTTTTTGGTTGCTCAATAATACTCCACTGTATATATGCCACATCTTCTTTATCCATTCATCCATCGGTGGACATTTGGGCTCTTTCCATACTTTGGGTATTGTTGATAGCACTGCTATAAACATTGGGGAGCATATGCTCCCTCAAGACAGCACATCTGTATCCCTTGGATAAATACCTAGTAGTGCAATTGCTGTGCTGTAGGGTAGTTCTATTTTTAATTTTTTGAAGAACCTCCATACATTTTCCAGAGTGGCTGTACCAGTTTACATTCCCACCAGCAGTGCAAAAGGCGTCCTCTTTCTCTACATCCTTGCCAACATCTGTTGTTGTGCAAGTTGTTCATTTTAGACATTCTGACAGGTGTGAGGTGGCATCTCATTGTGATTTTGATTTGTGTTTCCCTGATGATGAATGATGTTGAGCATTTTTTCATGTGTTGGTTGGCCATCTAGATGTCTTCTTTGGAGAAGGGTCTACTCATGTCTTTTGCCCATTTCTTCACTGGATTATTTGGTTTTTGGGTGTTGAGTTTGATAAGTTCTTTATAGATTTTGGATACTAATCCTTTCTCTGATATTTCATTTGCAAATATCTTCTCCCATTCTGTCAGTTGCCTTTTAGTTTTGGTGATTGTTTCCTTCACTGTGCAGAGCTTTTTATTTTGATGAGGTCCTAATAGTTCATTTTTGCTTTTGTTTCCCTTGCCTTGGGAGACATGTTGTGTAAAAAGTTGCTGCACCAAGATCAAAGAGGGTTTTGCCTGTTTCCTCCTCTAGGACTTTGATGGTTTCCTGTCTTATGTTTAGGTCTTTCATCCATTTTGAGTTTAGTTTTGTGTATGGTGTAAGAAGGTGGTCCAGTTTCAATCTTCTGCATATTGCTCTCCAGTTTTCCCAACACAATTTGGTGAAGAGACTGTCTTTATTCCATTAAATATTCTTTCCTGCTTTGTCAAAGACTAGTTGGCCATATGTTTGTGGGTCCATTTCTGGGTTCTCTGCTGTGTTCCATTGATCTAAGTGTCTGTTTTTGTGCCAGTACCGTACTGTCTTGATGATTACTGCCTTGTAATACATCTTAAAGTCCAGAACTGTGATGCCTCCAGATTTAGTATTCTTTTTCAAGATTGCTTTGACTATTTGGGATCTTTTCTGATTCCATACAAATTTTAGAGTTTTTCTGTTCTAGCTTTGTAAAGAATGTTGATGCCATTTTGATAGGGGTTGCACTGATATGTAAATTGCTTTGGGTAGTATCAACATTTTAACAATGTTTATTCTTCCAATACAGGAGCATGGAATATTTTTTCCATTTTTTAATGTCTTCTTTAATTTCTTTCATAAACCTTCTGTAGTTTTCAGTGTATTGGTTTTTCACCTCTTTGGTTAGGTTTATTCTAAGGTATTTTATGGGTTTTGGTGCAATTATATGTGAGATTGATTCTTTGATTTCTCTTTCTGCTGCTTCATTATGGGTGTATAGAAATGCAACAAATTTCTGTACATTGATTTTTATCCTATGACTTTGCTGAATTCATGAATCAGTTCTAGCAGGGTTTTTTTTGTTTTGTTTTTTGGGTTTTTTTTTTTTTGGTAGAATCTTTTGGGTTTTCCATATGGAGTATCATGTCATCTGCGAAGAATGAAAGTTTGACTTTCCTCTTGCCAATTTGGATATCTTTTATTTCTTTGTTTTGTCTGATTGCTGAGACTAGGACTTCTAACACTATGTTGAATAACTGTGGCAAGAGTGAACATCCCTTTTGTGTTCCAGACCTTCAGGGAAAAGCTCTCAGTTTTTCCCCATTGTGGATGATATTAGCTGTGTGTCTTTCACATATGGCTTTTATGATCTTCAGGTATGATCCTTCTATCCCTACTTTCTTGAGGGTTTTTATAGAGAAATGATGCTGTATTTTGTCAAATGCTTTCTCTGCATATATTGAGAGGATCATGTGGTTCTTGTCCTTTCTTTTATTAATGTGATGTATCACATTGATTGATTTGTGGATATTGAACCAGGCCTTCATCCTAGGTATATATCCCACTTGATCATGGTGAATAATTCTTTTAATGTATTGTTGGATCCTGTTTGCTAGTATCTTGTTGAGAATTTTTGCATCCGTGTTCATCAGGGAAATTAGTTTGTAGTTGTCCCTTTTAGTAGGATCTTTGTCTGGTTTTAGAATCAAGATAATGCTGTTCACATAGAATGAGTTTGGAAGTTTTTCTTCCATTTCTAATTTTTGGAACAGCTTCAAAAGAGTAGGTGTTAACACTTCTTTAAATGTTTGGTAGAATTCCCCTGGAAAGCCATCTGGTCCTGGGCTCTTCTTTTTTTGAGAGATTTTTGACTACTAAATTGATTTCTTTACTGGTTATGGGTCTGTTCCAATTTTCTATTTCTTCCTGCTTCAGTTTTGGTAGTTTACATGTTTCTAGGAATTTGTCCATGTTTTCCAGATTGCCCAATTTATTGGCATATAATTACTTGCAATATTTTCTTACTACTGTTTGTATTTCTGCAGTGTTGGTTATGAACTCTCCTCTTTCATTTTTTATTCTATTTATTTGGGTCCTTTCCTTTTTCTTTTTGATCAAACTGGCAAGGGGGTTATCAATTTTGTTAATTCTTTAAAAAAAAACAGCTCCTGGTTTCATTGATCTGTTCTACTGGGGGAATTTTTGATGTTTTTTTTCTTTCTTTCTTTTTTTGGTTTTGATAGCACTGATTGATTTATTATTTCCCATCTTCTGTTGGTTTGGGGTTTTATTTGCTGTTCTTTTTCTAGCTCTTTAAGGTGTAAGGTTAGGTTGGTTATCTGAGACATTTCTTCCTTTTTTAGGAAGGCCTAAATTGCTATATACTTCCCTCTTATGTCCACCTTTGTGGCATCCCAGAGGTTTTGGGCTGTGGTGTTTTCATTTTCACTGGCTTCCATATACTTTCTAATTTCTTGTTTAATTTTTTTGGTTAACCCATTCAATTTTTAGTAGGTTATTCTTTAATCTCCAAGTGTTCATGGTCTTTCCAAATTTTTTCCTGTGGTTGAATTCAAGTTTCATAGCGTTGTGGTCTGAAAATATGATATTTTTGTACTTGAGAGCTGATTTGTGACCCAATATGTGATCTATTCTGGAGAATGTTCCATGTACACTCAAGAAGAATGTGTATTCTGCTGCTTGAGAGTGAAATGTTCTGAATATACCTGTTAAGTCCACCTGGTTCATATGTCATTCAAAGCCAATGATTCCTTGTTGATTTTCTGTTTAGATGATGGGTCCATTGCTGTAAATGGAGTGTTAAAGTCCCCTACTATTATGGTTTTATTATCAACAAGTTTCTTTATGTTTGTGATTATTTTATATATTTGGGTTATCACATGTTAGGAGTATAAATGTGTACAGCTGTTAGATCTTCTTGGTGGATAGAGCCCTTAATGATGATATAATGCCCTTCTTCCTCTCTTGTTACAGTTTATTTTAAAATCTAGATTGTCTGATATATTTATGGCCACTCTGGCTTTCTTTTGGCGACCATTAGCATGATAGATGGTTTTCTTTTTTTCTTTTTAATGTTTTTATTTATTTCTAGGAGAGAGAGAGACAGTGTGAGCAGGGGAGGGTCAGAGAGAGAGGGATTCACAGACTGAAACAGGCTCCAGGCTCTGAGCTGGCAGTCAGCACAGAGCCCGACGCGGGGCTCGAACCCACGAACCGCGAGATCATGACCTAAGCAAAAGTCGGACGCTTAACTGACTAAGCCACCCAGGCGCCCCTATGATAGACGGTTTTCTATCCCTCTACTGTCAATCTGAAGGTGTCTTTAGGTCTAAAATGGATCTCTTGTAAACAACATAGATGACTCTTGTTTTCTTATCCATTCTGTTACCCTATGTCTTTTGACTGCAGCAATTAGTTCATTGACATTTAGAGTGAGCACTGAAAGATACAAATTTATTGTTGTGTTGCCTGTAGAGTTGGAGTTTCAGGTAATATTCTTTAGTTCTTTCTAGTCTTTGTTGCTTTGGCCTTTTTTGTTTTGTTTCATCTATTCTCCTCTCAGAAAGTTCCTCTTAAAATTTCTTGCAGGGCTGGTTTAGTGGTCATGAATTCCTTTGGTTTTTGTTTGTCTAGGAAACTCTTTATCTCTTCTTCTATTTTGAATGACAGCCTTCTTGGATGCAGAGTTCTTGGCCGCATGTTTTTCCAATTCAGCACATCGAGGATATCCTGCCTTTCCTTTCTGGCCTGCCAAGTTTCTGTAGATAGGTCTTCTGTGAACCTGATCTGTCTTTCCTTATAGGTTAAGAACTTTTTTCCCTTGCTGCTTTCATAATTTTTTCCTTGTCTGTATTTCATGAATTTGACTAGGATATGCCTTGGGGATGGTCCATTTTTATTGAATGGGAATTCAAATTCTTCCTGGATTTTGTTGTCTGTGTCTTTCCCCAGGTTAGGAAATTTTTCCACTATGATTTTATTCACATAAATTTCCTATGCTTTTTTCTCTCTCTTCATTTTCTGGGACTCCTATGATTCTGATGTTATTCCTTTTAATGAGTCACTGAGTTTCCTAATTCTTATATTGTACTCTTTTGCCTTAGTTTCCCTCTTTTTTCCTGCTTCACTATTCTCAATAATTTTGTCTTCTATATCGCTGATTCATTGGTCTGCTTCATCCGTCCTTCTGCCATGACATTCATTTGAGATTGCATCTCAGTTATAGCATTTTTAATTTCATCCTAACTAGATTTTACTTCTTTTATCTCCACAGAAAGGATTCTATGGTTTTTTTTTCCAACCTCAGCTAGTATTCATATTATCATGATTCTAAATTCTAGTTCAGACATCTTGCTTGTATCTGTGTCCCTGGCTGTCATTTTTTCCTGTTCTTTCTTTTGGGGTGAATTCCTTCTTTTCATCATTTTGGGAGAAGAAAAATAATTAATAAAATTAAAAATTTAAATTAATTTTTAAAATGTTTTTTATTTGTTTCTGAGAGAGAGAGAGAGAGAGAGAGAGATAGTGTGCACAGGGAAGGGTCAGAGAGAGGGAGATACAGAATCCAAAACAGGCTCCAGGCTCTGAGTTGGCAGTCAGCACAGAGCCCTATGCAGGGCTTGAGCCCACTAACCATGAGATAATGACCTGAGCCGAAGTTGGACACAACCGACTGAGCCACCCAGGTGCCCCTAAAAATTAAAAAAAATAAAAACAACACAGAAAATAAAATAAAGGAAGCTAGATCCTAGATGTGTTTTGGTCTGTTGAAAGAAGCATCATAGAATAGAGATTAAATGGAAAGAAAAGAAAAGAAAGCAAAAAAAGAAAAAAGTAAGAAAATATTTAAAAATTTTTAAAAATTTACAATAAAATAGAATAAATTAAATGAAGAAAGTAAATTTTAATTTTTAATTTATGTTTTAATTAAAATGGAAAACAAAAATATTTTTTCTTTTCTTGTGTCCAAGAAGAAGAAAACAAAAAGAAAAACAATGAATAGATAGGTGGACCAGTGAACAGAAAGTAATCTGAATGAAATTACACCTAATTTCTCCTAGAAGTCAAACTATGAAGCATTTTACAGTCTGTACACTAAGCAGACAGAGACTTGTGATTGTCATCTAGGGCTTAGTTGGTGCAGTTGGATGGAGCTTGGTGTAATGGCTCCATTCTCCACTAACAGGCACTGCTTAGCTTATTGGGGTGGATCTGTATTGTGTGCAAGTACCTATTTGCACAGGAGTGGGTGAGGTGAAAATGGTGTCACCCAGCTTCCCAGTCTCTAACATCAGAACTCTGTGCTCTCACCAACTGGCCATCAGGCACCTCTCCTTTGTCTCTAGTTTCTGTTCAGTCCCCGCTTCTACACAGTCCATGTGTAGAAGTGTCCATGTAGAATTGTCCATGACCAAGCCCTCAACCTGCCAGGTGGCACCTCTCTCCCTAATTCTATCTCAGATGGGGCTATGTTTCCAAACCTCTCACTTCTGAGGGTTCTGTGGCTTTGGCCCACTCCAACCCCTTGGGGCAGAGTCTCACCGAGCAATGTCTGGGTGCTGGCTTGCCACCAGGTACCCTTGGATAAAAAGGCCATTACAGAGGCCCAGAGACTGCATCCAGGTGCCAGCTTGCCCCAGAAAAAGTTCATGTGATCTTGTAGCAGTAGCAGTTCAGGGACTATGGCAAATCACAACACACAACTGGTGCCAGGCTTCACCACACCTTAGTGTCCTTGTTCCAATACTGGCAAATGTGGCTGTTATCCAGAGTCCACTGGGACCTTTGCCTGTGGTAAGACTGCACAGCCTCTATCAAATTTCTTCCCAACAGGGGAACCACCTCTCCCTCTACAGCCTGGAGACCCCTTAGACCTTGCTGTCTGCTCCTGGAGATTCATCCTTCCCACCAGAGCACTACCAGGTATCCAGCTGTGGAATTTCTGACTCCACTTTCCCCTGTTTATAGAGTCTTGGTGTTAAAACCCTCTCCTTTCTCCTTTCTCCCTGCTTTGTTGAGACCCTTGTGGGTATTTCCACTCTTTCTCTTTCTCTCCAGCTGCTTTTAGGGGGAGTGCTTTTCCTGTACTCTCACCTGTCTCTATCTTCTCTCGACTGACAAAAACAGCTCCCTACGCTCCAGAGCCTCTCTCTCCCCCAGTTTACCTCTCTGCACAGGGTACCTGCTGAGTCCTGTGTCTCAAGTTATGCAGATTGTTGTGTTAATCCTTGGATCAATTTTCTAGGTGTGCAAAAATGGTTTGTTGCTGATCTAGCTGTATTTCAGGGATGACAGAAGCAGAGAACTTCCATGCTGCTCTGCCATCTTGGCCCCTCCCCACTACAGTATGACTTTGAATACAATGGATGTCTTTGTCTCAGTTTATTCACCTCTCAGATGAGGAGGATTAGATCTCATCAAGATGGCAACATGAGTCATTCTTGACTTCAGTTACCCTCACAAGATCAATTAACAACTATTCATAGAAAAGACACCACTGTGAAAATCCCAGAAATTGGGGATAAACTGAAGAACTCTCTTGGATAAAGAGACTGAGAAGTATTACAGTAGAAGGATAAAGGGAATGGTTATACTTTGATCACATTGTCTCTCATACAGGCTGGCATACTGCAGTACCAAGGGGTCCTTCCTGAGCCTGCATTTTTTCCAGTAGGTAAAAATAGAACCCAAGCTGGATATCTAGCTTCCCCAGAATTCCAGGATACTCTCTAGGAAACCTTCTAGGCTCTTACTTCACAGAAATCACTGGAGTAATCTGAAAAGCTTCACCACTGGAGGCCAGATAGAGATGCAGAAGGGGGCCAAGGTTTTACAGCAATCAGCACTCAGATCTTGATCTCCTACTGCTTTCAGCAGAACCCAAGCACAGATACCAGCCAGCATTTCTGCCTATCTATAAAGCCCAGTGACAGCCTCATCTGGCCAGGGAGCTAAATTGTCAGTTCTGCCTGGTTTAAATTCTCAGCCAATGGGCTAGTAAGGCTATACCAGCCATGAAGCCCATTTACAGTGCTACCAAGGAAGGGGAGCAAATTTCCAGTTCTGCCCAACTACTGAACATAGCTTCTAGTGTCACTCCTCCAAAAAGCATAGTAACAGATGCCTAAAATCCACAAAGCACACTCTATTTCCTCTCTGGGTAAGAAGACAATGCAGCATCTCTACCCAACTATTGAGGATAGCCTCTGGCCCTGCCTAACCAGAGATCCTGAACAGTGTCCTACAGGACTGTAAAGCCAAGTCTGTTGGATAAAGGATGGTTCAATACATGTAAATCAATAAATGTGACACAGCACATGAATAGAATAAAAGATAAAGCCATATGCTCATCTCAACAGATGCAGAGAAAGGATTAGACAAAATTCAACATCCATTCATGATAAAAACTCTCAACAAATTGGATAAAGGAGGAACATAACTCAGCATAATAAAGGCTATATATGACAAGCCGACTGCTGCCATCATATTCAATGTTGAGATTGAAAGTTTTTTCGCTAAGATCACAAACAAGACACATAGACCCACTCTTACTACTCCTATTTAATGTAATAATGGATGTCCTAGCAACAGCAATTAGGCTAGAAAAAGAAATAAAAGGTGTTCAAAACAGAAAGGAAAGCACAATTACTGTTTGCAGATGACATATGTATTTTTCTACATACAAGAAAATCCTAAAGATTCCATACACCCAGAAGAAAAACTATGAGAGCTAATCAGCAAATTCAGTAGAGTAGCAGGATACAAAACCAACATGTAGAAATCAGCCTCATTTCTATATACTAACAACAAACTATCTGAAAAAGAAATAAAACAATATCATTTATGATAGTATCAAAAACAAAAATTTACAGAGAATAAACTGAGGGTTGCTGAAGGGGAGGTGGGTGGATCAGGTGGCTTACCAGGGGAATTCTACCAGACACTTTAAGAAGAGCTAATACCTATTCTTCTCAAACTGTTCCAAAAAATAGAAATGAAAGGAAAAGTTTCAAACTCTTTCTATGAAGCCAGTATTACTTTGATTCTGAAATCAGACAAAGACTCCACTAAAAAGTAGAGTTACAGGCCAATATCCGTGATCAACATGGATGCAAAAATTCTCAACATGCTACTAGAAAATCAAATTAAACAGTGCATTAAAAGAATTATTCACCATGATCAAGTGGGATTTATTCCTGGGCTACAGGGCTGGTTCAATGTTTGCAAAAGAATCAACATGACATATCACATTAATGAAAGAAAGAATTAAGAACCATATGACCCTGTCAATAGAAGTAGAAAAAGCATTTGACAAAATACAGCATCCATTCTTGATAAAAACCATCAACAGAGTAAGGATAGATGGAACATATCTCAACATCATAAAGGCCCACAGCTGATATCCTAATGGGGAAAAACTGAGAGACTCAGGAATAAGACAGTGGTCAGAACAAGGATGTCCGCTCTCACCACTGCTTTTTGACATAGTACTGGAAGTCTTAGCTTCAGAAATTGGACAACAACAACAAAAAATAAAGGGCAAATAAATCAGCAAGGAATAAATCAAACTTTCATTATTTGAAGACATGATAATCTATGTAGGAAACCTGAAAGACTTCACCAAAAAATTGCTAGAACTAATGCATGAATTTAGCAAAGTCACAGGATATAAAATCAGTGTGCAGAAATATGGTGTATTTCTATACATCAATTAATGGAGCAGCAGAAAAAGAAATCAAGAAATCAATCACAATTGCAATTGCATCAAAACCAATAAGATATCTAGGAATAAACCTACATAAAGAGGTAAAAGATCTATACTCTGAAAACTATAAAACACTTGTGAAAGAAATTGAAGAGGACACAAAGAAATGGAAAAGCATTCTATGCTCATGGATTGGAAGAACAAGCATCGTTAAAATGTCTATCCTATCCGAAACAATATGTACATTTAATGAAGTCCCTATAAAAATACCACCAGTATTTTTCACAGAGCTAGAAAAAACAACCCTGATGTTTGTATTGAACCACAAAAGATCCTATATACTCAAAGTAATCCTTAAAAAGAAAAACAAAACTGGAAGCATTATGATTCCAGACTTCAAGCTACACTACAAAGCTGTAGTCATCAGGACAATATGGTAGTGGGACAAAAACAGACACATAGATCAATGCAACAGAATAGAAAACCCAGAAATGGACCCGAAACTATATGGTCAACTCATATTTGACAAAGCAAGAAAGAATATCCAATGGAAAAAAGACAATCTCTTCAACAAATGGTCTTGGGAAAACTGAACAGTGACATGCAGAAGAATGAAACAGGGCTATTTTCTTACATCATACACAGAAATATATTCAAAATAGATGAAAATAAATTCAAAATGTGAGATGGGAAATTATCAAAATCCTAGAGGAGAACACAGGCAGCAATCTCTTTGGCCCAAGTTGGAGCAAATTCTTAATGTCTTGGAGGCAAGGGAAACACAGCAAAAATGAACTATTGGGACCTCATCAGGATAAAAAGCTTCTGTACAGCAAAGGAAAAAAATCAACAAAACTAAAAGTCATCCTACAGAATGGGAGAAGATATTTGCAAATGACCTATCTGATAAAGGGTTGGTATCCAAATTCTATAAAGAATGTATTGGGGTGCCTGGGTGGCTCAGTTGGGCATCTGACTTTGGCTCAGGCCATGACCTCACAGTTCATGAGTTCAAGCCCCATGTCAGGCTCTGTGCTGACAGCTTAGAGCCGGGAGCCTGCTTTAGATTCTGTGTCTCCCTCTCTCTCTGCCCCTCCCCTGCTCACACTCTGTCTGTCTCTCTCAAAAACATACATTAAAAATTTTAAAAAAGAATTTATCAAACTCTACACCCCCCTAAAACCAAACAACCTAGTTAAGAAATGTGCAAAAGACATGAAAAGACATCCAAAGAAAACATCCAGATGCCTAACAGACACATGAAAAGATGTTCATAACCACTCATCATCAGGGTAATACAGATCAAAAGCCATGATGAGATACCACCTCACACCTGTCAGAATGGCTAAAATCAACAACACAAGAAACAACGGGTGTTGGTGAGGTTGCGGAGAAAGGAGAACCCTTTTGCACTGTTGGTGGGAATGCAAACTAGTGCAGCCACTCTGGAGAACATGCTGCTCAAAAAACTAAAAGTAGAACTACTCTATGATCTATCAATTGCACTACTAGGTATTTACCCAAAGGATACAAAAATATAGATTCAAACGGGTTCATTCACCTGAATGTTTATAGAAGCATTATCAACAATAGCCAAACTATGGAGCAAGCCCAAATGTCCATTAACTGATAAATGGACAAAGAAGGTAGTGTGTTTGTGTGTGTGTGTGTGTGTGTGTGTGTGTGATGGAATATTACTTAACCATCAAAAATAATGCAATCTTGCCATTTGCAATGACATGATTGTAGCTAGAATGTATTATGTTAAGCTAAATAATTCAATCAGAGAAAGACAAATACTATATGATTTCACTCATATGTAGAATTTAAAAACAAAACATGAACATATGGGAAGGGGGGAGAGAAGAGAGGGAAATAAACCACGAGACTCTTTTTTAAATTATTCTTTATTAAAAATGTTTTCTAACATTTATTTATTTTTGAGAGAGAGAGAGAGGCAGAAAGAGAGGGAGACACAGAATCTGAAGCAGATTCCAGGCTCCCAGCTCTCAGCACAGAGCTGGACACAGGGCTCGAACTCACCAACCACGAGATCATGACCTGAAAGAAAGTCAGATGCTCGAACAACTGAAGCACCCAGGTGCCTCTAAAAGACTTGTAATGATAGAGAAAAAACTGAGGGTCGATAGAGGGAGTTGGGTGAGAGATGGGTTAGATGGATGATGGGTATTATGGAGGGCACTTATTGTGATGAGCTTTGAGTGTGGTATGTAAGTGATAAGTCACTGAAGTCTACTTCTGAAGCCAATATTCCTCTGTAAGTTAACTAAACTTTAAACTAAAACTAAAAAAAGTGAAAAAAATAATAGGACCACTATATGATCCAGCAACTCCATTTCTGGGTATATATCCTAAGGAGATGAAATCACTATCTCAAAGAGATATGTGAACCCTCATGTTCATTGAAACATTATTGATAGTAGCCAAGACATGGAAAAACCTAAATGTCCATCTACAGATGAATAAAGATATGTGATATATATATTTGCACACGCGCGTGTGTGTGTGTGTGTGTGTGTGTGGTAACATGAATGGACCTTGAGGGCATTATGTTAAGTATATAAAGTCGGATAGTGGAAGCCAAATACCAAATGATATCATTTATATGTGCAATCTAAAAACATCAGACTCATAGAAACAGTAGAATGGTGATTGCCTTGGCCAGGGTAGGGGGTGCAAGTGTTAAGGAAATGGGTGAAGGTGATCAAAGGGTACTAACTTTCACTTATAAAATGAAAAGGTTTTGGGGATTTGGCTTACAGCATGGTGACTATGGTTAAAAATACTGTATTTTACCCTTGAAGATTGCTAAGACAGTAAATCTTAGAAGTTATCAACACCCCCCCCCACACACACACACATACACAGAGTAACTTTGTGAGGTGATGATTGTGCTAACTAACCTTATTGTGTGGTCATCATTTTGTAATTACATATGTGTGTCAAATCATCAAGTTGCATTACATAATATTAATTATCAATATAATTATATGTCAATTATATCTCAATAAACCTGAAAAAATAAATAAAATGAGGAGGATTGATTTATACAACGAGTCTCAAACTAGAAAGCTACCAAATGTGATGGCAACTAGCTGAGTTGGAATGGAAAGCCAATTTCCCCACATAGGAGGGAGCTGTGTACTACTCAGTTACAGTTAATAGTTTTTAGAAGTTTTCATCTTCAGGATAGTTCAGAAATTCAATTTTCATATAAAAAAAACCTTCATTAAGGCAAAATCAGATCTATATGATTCAGACTGCAGTTCATCAATTTGTAGCCCTCCATTTCTACAGAGAAATTTCCAGAATTCTATGTAGGACCATCTAGCAATTCAGATACAAGCTCACACAGATCATCTCACCACAGGAATAAACCTGGACCTTTTGGAAAAATATTTACCCTTCTAAAAGTTTTAAGAGGAGTAAGTGTATAGACCAAAATTACGCTTAGAAAATATTTTGAATGCTTTAAGCTTTAAAAATATATTTTTTAAGTTTATTTGTTGAGAGAGAGGAGGAGGGAGAGGGAAGGAGGGAGGGAGGGAGAGGAAGTGAGCACAAGCAAGGAAGGGGCAGAGAGAGAGAGAGAGAGAGAGAGAAAGAGGGAGAGGGAGAGAGAGAGAGAGACACTTCTATGGAGGCTCTGGACTGTCACCAAGGTGCTCAACATGGGGCTTGAAACCACAAACCATGAGATCATGACTTGATTCAAAATCAAATGTCAGGCGCTTCACCTACTGAGCAACTCAGGCGCTCCAACTTTGTAAGCTCTAACATCATTGAGTGGCAAATTGTGTGGGTTTTTACTTCTACTCTATCTCTGGTATTCTTCTGGTTATTTTGGCTAATCATTTTAATTTTATATTGACTAGGTGGTTTGGAAATAAGAGTTGTGCAAAAATAGAGCAAAAAGGTAGAAATATAAATTAAACCAATATTTTCCAAAATGTGCATGGCGTGTATGCCTCTTCCTTCCTTCAAATTATATTGGCTTATAAAATAAAATCCATCTTTGTAACAATCCTGATAGATCACAGATATTATTCAAGGAGGACTGCCTTGGTATGTTGACAAATGATATATTTTAAGTCTGCTCACTATAAAAAAATTATAAAGTGTTAAAAAGAAGTTCTTTCTTTTTACCACAGTAAATACAGTAATAGAAAATAATTTTTCTTATTGGTGAATAAAGTTTAAGCAAAATGAACAATAATGAAAAGAATAGTGACCCAGTGAAGCATTTGCTCTACCTATCATCAGATAATCATATGGTTGTATTTTCCTTGAAATGATTAGTTGATATATTGTTCAAATTAACTTGTATTTATGTTGTGAACTAACCTTGTTGGCATAAAAGTGAATATTGTACAAATGATGGATTCTTCATTTTAAATGAATATTTTCCAATATTTTATAGCATACAAAGGAAAGAGCAAAGTTCAGAATCATTTACAGGTACTTAAATCTAATTATTTGGAAGGTTCTACTGTCACTTAATAAATGTACATCTTTCATATCTCCCAAAGCACCACTGGATATAAAGATATTCTACATGAATTTAGACCCAGAAAAATAAACAAGATAAAGATGATTTATGAATGACAGAGTTGCTTCCTTTGTGTTTTTATTAGAAGTGAAAGAGAAGAAGATCTTTCATCTTCTAGACATTTTTTTTTCTAAATCCATATGGGAAAATTTTTATTTTATGGCAATATATTTTGGTTGTGTTGATTTTTTAAAGTATATGGGCAAATGTAAAAATGTAATACATAAAACTGATTTTTTTTAAATATTTTTATTTATTTCTAGGAGAGAGAGAGAGAGACAGCGTGAGCAGGGGAGGGTCAGAGAGAGAGGGAGTCACAGACTGAAACAGGCTCCAGGCTCTGAGCTGGCAGTCAGCACAGAGCCCGACGCGAGGCTCGAACCCACGAACTGAGAGATCATGACCCAAGCGAAAGTCGGACGCTTAACCGACTAAGCCACCCAGGCGCCCCAAAACTGTGATTTTTTGATAAATAATTATTTGTAGTTGTACTACAAAGTAATTGCTATAATAAAATTTCATAGAAATTGTCAGTTTACATATCAGAACACGAAAGCTATTTTCTCATTTTATTTAATTGTAGTAGAGAAAAAACATTTTTCTTCCGGGTAAGCAATGATATCTTCTTATTTTATCTACATTTGTCAATTTCTGAATTCACGAATATATTAAAGAAAAAACATTTTTCAGAGAACACAGCTCTCTTAATAGATCTATCCATTATTGCTACTATTAACAACAATAATATTAATACTAATAGAAGTTAACTTTTATTGAGTGTTATGCACTACAAACTATTTCAAATGCTCCACATATATGAATATTTTCAAGAGCTCTATGAAGTAGTTTATTTTCTATTACTAAGCTTTATTTATATTTATTTATTTATTCATTCATTTGTTTATTTAAGATATTATTTTTAAACAATCTTTATATCCAATGTGGACTTAAACCCACAACCCCAAGATCAAGAGTTGCATGCTCTGCTTACTGAGCCAACCAGGTGCCCTGAAACTTTACTTTTAGAAATGTTTTAGATATACAGAAAAATTGAGCAGGTACTGCAGAGTTCCCATATACTCACACAGCACAGGTAGTTTCCCTGTTATTAACATCTTGCGTAGCATGTGGTACATTTGTTACATTTAATGGACCAATTTTGATATATTATTATTAACTAACATTCATAATTTATACTAGGACCCACACCTTGTGTTGTACTGCTTTATGGGTTTTTGACAAATGCATAATGTCATGGATGTACCAATATAGAACTGCCTTAAAATAGTTGCACTGCCTTAAAAATTCTGTGTTTCAGACACTCATCCTCCCTCTCCCAAACTCCTGGTAACCAATGATTAAATCATTATCATAGTTTTGCCTTTTCCAGATATTATATTGTCCAAATCATATAGTGTGTAGTCTTTTCAGACTGGCTTTTTTTTTTTTTTTTCTTTAAAAAGAGAGAGCACAAATAGAGGAGGATCGGAGAGAGGGAGAAACAGAATTGCAACCTGCAGGCTCTGAGCTGTCAGCACAGAGTCCATTGCAGGGCTTGAACTCACTGACTCAAGATCATGACTTGAGCCAAAGTCAGATGCTTACCTGAC
Organism: Hyaena hyaena; assembly: GCF_003009895.1. Lineage (NCBI taxonomy): Eukaryota > Metazoa > Chordata > Mammalia > Carnivora > Hyaenidae > Hyaena > Hyaena hyaena. Next base: position 1,632,330 of record NW_024080856.1, read on the forward strand.
TGAGCTACCCAGGCACCATTGGCTTCTTTTATTTAACAATATGCACTTAAGGTTCCTCAGTATCTTTTGGTCACTTGATATCCCATTTCTTTTTTATCCAAATAGGGATTTTATGGATAAAACAAAACTTCTTTATGCACTCATTTATTAAATGACATTTTGATTACTTCCTCTATTTTTTTTTTTTTTTTTTTTGTAATTATGAACAGAGCTACTACATACATTCATGTTCGGGTTTCTGGGTAGATATAAATTTTCACCTCAATTGGTAAATACTAGGAGTTTGGTTACTGGATTGTATGTTAAACTATATTTTGCCAACCTTTCATCCAAAGTGGCCATAACATTTTGGTTTTCCTGACCAGCAATGAATGCGAGTTCCATTTACTCTGAATTTTTGCCAGCATTTGGTAATAATGAGTATTTTAATGAGTACACAGTAACACAATAGCTCATTGTTGTTTTGATTTGAAATTCTCCAGTAACATGATTTGAGGATCTTTTCAATGTTTATATCCCATCTATATATCTTTATTGATGAGGTATCTGTATAGATACCCATTTCTTAAATTGGGTTATCTTATTTTTGAGTTTTAAATGTTCTTTATATATTTTGGATACAAGTCTTCTAGCAGATACATGTTTTAAAAATATTTTATTCCAGTCTGTGACCAGTTTGGTTTTTTTTTTCATTCTCTTAAAAATGTCTTTTGCAGAACAGGTATTTTTAATATTAATAAAGTTCAATTTATCATTTTTTTCTGTGATTGATAATGCTTTTGTTGTTGTATCTAAAAACTTATTACCAAATTTAAGGTCATATAGATTTTTCCTGTTGTTTTCTAGATGTTTTATAGTTTTTACATTTATGTCTATGATCCACCATGACCTAATTTTGTGAAGGTATTAGAACCGTGTCTAGATGGGTTTGTTTCCTTTTAGCATATGGTGGTCTAATTATTCCTACAAATTTTTTTTTTTAAAAACTATCCTTTCTCCATTGAATTCTCTTTGCTCCTTTGCCAAAGATGAAATTGCCTGTATGTGTGTGGGTCTATACGTGGGCTCTTGATATTGTTACATTCTATTTGTGTATTCTTTTACTAGTATGATTCTATTTTGACAGCTATTGCTTTATAGTAAGACCTGAAGTCAAGTAGTGTTAGTCTTTTGATTTTGTTCTTCTTTAGTATTGGATGTTCTGGGTCTTCTGCCTTTCCATAATGATTAAGAATAGATTTTTTAATAACTTGATGGGATTTTCATGGGGATTGTATGGAATGTGGAACACACTGAGAAGAAATGACATCTTAACAATACTGAGTATTCCTAACCATGATCATGGAATATCTTCTTTGATTTTTTTCACCAGTGTTTTGTAGTTTTCCTCATACAGATAGATCTTAAACATATTTTGTTACATTTATACGTAAGCAGTTTTTTTTTTTAGTGTTAATGAAAATGGTATTATTTTAAATTTCTGATTCCAATTGTTTATTGCCAGTATATACAAATGCAATTTACTTTTAAATATTAACCTTGCATCCTGAAACCTTTCTACAATCACTTATTAGTTACAGGAATGGTATTTTTGGTCAATTTTTGAAGCTTTTTAATAGAGACAATGCATTACTGCTGCTTTTACTTAGAACAATTTTCTACTAAATCAATCAATAAAAAGAAAATAAAAGATATAATTTTACCGTCACAGATTCCTTCTTCAGTATTCATCCTTGCTTTATGTAGTTCTGATTTTCTGACCTATATAACTATCTTTTTCCTCTGAAACTTTTAAAAACATTTTTTTTTAATAAGGCAGGTCTACTGGCAACAGATTCCCTCAGTTTTTATTAGCTTGAGAAAGTCTTTCATTTACTTTTGAAGCATAATTTCACTGGATACAGAATTCTAGTTTGGTGATTTTTTTTTCTTTCAGTGCTTTAAAACTTTCACTCCACTGTATTATTTTGGGTGAGAAGTTCAATGCAATTCTTTTCCTTGCTCTATAGGTAAGCTTTTTTTTTTCTTTTCATTTCCTTCAAAACTTTCTCTGTATGGCTTCCTGAAAATTGAATATGATATGCCTACATGTGGATTATTTTGGTATTTTCTGCTTGGTTGTCTCTGAGCTTCGTGGATTAGGTGGTGGTTTACTACCTGTCATTTATTTTGCATAATTCTCAGCTATCATTACTTAAAATATTCCTTCCATTCCCTTATGTGTCTTCTGGCATTCCATTATGTGTATGTTATACTTTTTACATGTCCCACATTTCTTGAATATTTTATTACATTTTCCCCATCCCTTTCCCTTTTTCTCTTTGCATTTTTGTTTGGAGAGTTTTTCATACTTCCTGGGAATTTTCATCTCTTTGTTTACATTATTCACTTTGTTTGTAATTTTTCCCATTAAAGCCCTCAACCAATTTATCATAGTTATTTCAAAATCCCCATCTAATAATTCCAAAATCTATGTCATGCTTGAATCTGGCTCTGGTGCTTGCTTTGTCTCTTTAGACTGTTATTCTTACTTTCTATCATGCATTGAAATTTTTTTGTTAAAATATGGGCATAAGGTGTCAGATGGTAGGAACTGAGTTGATAAGGAATCTTGTTGAGCTTTTATTTTAACCTGGCTAGCAGCAGTTGGGCTGTATATACTGTTTCCTGAAGCTATAGATGCCAGAGGCTTCAGTTCCTTTAGTTTTCTTATTAATTCTCCTTTTTTGTTTTTGAGTCTCCTAAGAACTCCTTCTTAATAACATAGTCTTCGGCTTTTAGCCCTCTTAGCTATAATTCACTGCTGTTATATTGGTGTCCATTTATGTGTTGATAGTAAGCAGGTTGGGAGAGGATGTGTTCTATACTCTTATGATTAATTTCAGTGTTTTTAGTACATCTAAATACTTGACCTATAATTTGCCCTCATATATCTTCCTTTCAATGAAACAAGAAGGCTAGAGGGGGCTAGAGTTGTCTAATTTGCCGTTTCTCTCTGGTGGAGCAATTTTCCCTGGAGGGCAGCCCTCTGTTATACAGTCCACTCTCAGGTATTTCAAAATGGTGACTTTTTCCAAACACCATCTCTCACGAGTCTAGACTTACAATAAACTCAACTCCTAGAAGACTGTGGGGGATCAGCAACAGTCATGACCCTTAAGTAAGTGCCATCTATTCCAGAATATTCTTCTATTTGCAAGATTTTGACAATTTATAGCAACATAAGCCTAGAAGATATGTATGGGATTGGCATTGAAGAATGTTACAACAGAGTGAAAGGGATGTAACATTTGATTAGGATAAATTTATTACTACAAATGCACTAGGAAGAGATTTTGCATTTGATATGCTCTATCACCTTGAATGGCTGGAAGTAGCTCTATCTGAAGTATAGTCTGCAGGTGGCCTAAGTTAAATGAAACTGAAATGTTAGAACGTTTTCTTAGTATCTGAAGACTTACAGAGATCAAAATGTAGCTTGGATTTACTGTGCAAGACTTGCTTGCCCACCATCTAATTATGTCCTTCAAGAGGGTCCAGAGATGCTCCCTTCACCTAGGAGCTGAGATTTACATGATGAGGAGAGTACCATTATCTTATGGTGGCTATTGCCTGTAGTCCAGAAATGGCAGTAATTGCTGCTATAATTTTAGAGTGAATAGAGGGGTATGGCCCAACTAGTGACATTTAACTTGACAAGACAAGCTGGTCAGTGTTACCATAATGGATGGTGGAGCTGAAGCCTTAATCAGAGTAGTTTGACCCAAAGAGATCTCTGGTGTTGGCTAAGTGACAAATGGTGGCCTAGGATTGAAACACGTGAACAAAATGCTCAGCCTTTTCTCACTCAGAAAAATTATCAGATAAGACAATGGCTTGGCAGTGAGGATTATCTTTGCATTTGGGGCCCCTTCCTATTTAAATCAACACACTAGCCCATAGGTTCATCAAAACCTTTATTGGTCCCACCTGTATCCAACAAAATTTGTCTATATCTGACAGGCTTCCTTTTCTATTTGTATGCACCAAAGCTTCCTCCTTCCCTTGTTTATTTAGGAATGCTTTGTCCCTTTGGATTTTAATTCTTTAAGATTTCTTTATGCACACAGCTCTTTATAATTGTTAAATAAAAGTATGATTTTTAGATCATCCAATGATTTATTGTTTCAGGAAAAATAAAGTTCTCTAGTAATCTTCTCCATTCTAACTAGACACAAAAAATCTTTTTTCTTAAGGTTTTAACGTTGTTTATGTCAGAGAGACAGAGAGAGAGAAAGACAGATAGAGACAGAGACAGAGTACGAGCTGGGGGGAGGGGGTCACAACGAGAGAGGAAGATACAGACTCTGAAGCAGGGTCCAGGCTCTGTCAGCACAGAGACTGATGTAGGGCTCGAACTCATGAACCGCAAGATCATGATTTGACCTGAAGTCAGTTGCTTAACTGACTGAGTCATCCAGGTGACCCAGACATAACTTCTTTTTATTGATTGTTTGTCTTATGATTTTTGTCTTTTTATTGATTTTTGAAGAAATTGACACATCATTTTAAAATTTATGTAAAAATGCAAAGTTCTAAGAACAGCCAAAGAAATCTTGGGGAATAACAAAACTAACTAACACATCTGGGATGATATAAAAAACTTTTCATTGTGTTTGCTAATTCCAAAGGCCAAAAGAATCCTTTCTGTCAAGGTGTGAAACTTGTCTTGCCATCAGAGACCCATTGATTCATAGGACCATTCACTTTGGAAGTCCCAAAAAGAGCTAATATTATTATAAAATCAAACCTTCAAGTTATCCAAAGTCCATCTGCCTCACTCCCCTTACTTCAGTAAAGTAGGTAAAGTTGTGTCTTTTACCTACCCATGGTTTTTCAAATCATTGGAACAGTGTAAGGCATGTGTGGGGAATAATTAGGAATTCCCTGAGCCTGCACCCATGAGTTAACAAGGCATATAGGAATAGGAAGTCTCAGGATGAAAGCATCCAAGATTATGTAAATAAGATTAGATAAACAAGGCAAAGTGCCCCCAGTAGAGAACAAAGTTATAGGAATAGGAAACCGCAGGATGAAAACATCCAAGAATAGGTAAACAAGATTAGGTATTCAGGGTGGAAATGCCCGTCAATTTAGTACAATAGCAGAAAGCTGTTTTCACAGGATGGAAGGACCAAAATAGGTAAACAGGTAAATAGGGCTATAGGCTGCAGCAGGGCGAATTAGCAAAAGAAAGTTGTCTTGCAGACCCTGAGGTAGTATGCTATGTCTTTCTTTTCCCCAAGGCAAGTTTACAGAAAGAGACCGGGAGACTCTGTCTGCTGTAAACACCATCTGCTGAGAGCCAGGATTTTGTTTTGTATTGACTCAAACCCTTAACACCTCGTATCTTCAAAGCCCCCTTCCTCCAAACCCATGAGTTAATGTTTACAGCTTCATTATCTCTTTGTACACATCCATCAGCTTGTAAGCCTTGTGATCCTAATAAAAACAGAGCAAGGGCCCTTACTCAGGGCTTTTGTTTCCTCCTAGATATTAGCCTCTCTTGGATTTCAATCCTGCATCCACTCTCTTGCTGGGCAAGAGAGAACTCCAGACCAGACTGTATAATAGGCATGGATACATACACTCTCACTGGGTTTTAGATTTCAATGTTTCCCAAAAATATTTCAGTAATTTTAGTGATGAATGTTTTGGATCAGAGGTTCATACAAACCCAGTAGAATCACATGAAATCATGCCCATTTTTGGTCAATACAACTTTCGCCCTTGACAAATTACCAAACAAGGCAATTCAGACTGTGTTCTAAATTCCTGTTGTCCCTAGCAACTCACAGTAAACAAAATTCTTACTTTATAACTATCAACCTTAATGACAAGATGTGTCATTGCCTTACATCTTAGCACAGAAGTATAAGAGATACTGATAAAAATATCCTAAAATTCTTTGGCTTGACAATAGAAGAGAAAGCTACTTTACAGACATATGGAAAGACGGTTGATGAATTTACTTGAACATCTGTACAAACATATTGATGCTATTATATTCTGATTATAATTTTGCTTTGCATTTGTTATAAGGAAAATGATGCAAGTGTCTTGTAAGCCTGATGATTTATAGTGCTTATGTAAAAATAGAGTGGAAAAGTCAATTAACTTAAAAATTGAAAATCACAGATTTACATGTCATTCAAGAAAAAATAAGATTGTACGCTATCCTCATTACAAAAATTTTAAAACTACAGTCACCATTTAAGTAGCCCAATAAATAGAATAACCAGAATCAAAGATCATGAATCAAAGAGTGCTTGGCTGGCTCAGTCAGAAGGGGATGAGATTTTTTATCTCAGGGTCCTGAGTTTGAGCCCCATGTTGAGTGCAGAGATTACTTAAATGTAAATAAATAAACAAACTTAAAAAATGAAGTTAACAGTTTGCTAACTTTCAAGAACGCATTTAAAAAAATCACAAGTCAATAAGATGATCTGGGGAAAAATTTATATTTAGATACGTCTCCATTTGTGTGCATATATATACACAAACATAAAACTTTCATTCTTAAGGAAGTGATGGACAACTAACTCAGGCTTGAGTTTCAAGTCAATCATCTAGTCAATTTAGGTAATTGGTAAATAAAAAGTAACAACACTAATATGCAGGAGTGCTGTAAAGGTTTACAGGTAGACACTAAAAGAACAAATCATATTAAAGCACAGGTTCAGCTTAAGATACAGAAAATTATAGTTAGAGAAGTATGATCTTGAGCAAATCATTTATACTCATCAGGACTCAGTCCTACCATCTGTGAAAGGGGATGGTGGAGATGAGAATAGACATATTTTTATTAGGAGGAGTCTGGGTTGTATGTGACTTGCATTGCTTCAGTTACAAAAGAGATTACTTTTTAAACAGAAAATTCCAAGGGTCCAGCTACTTTCAGACTCAATGGGCTCAAAAGCCTTGAAAAGTTTTATTAAGGATCTACTTCATCTCTATGAATTGGTTTGTAGTCCCTTACATTTCATTCTACTGCCTTCCCAATTTCACTGAAGAGATACCCTCTGCTTCCAAATGTCCCACAAGAGACGTGAGGTTGTTTCTTACTGAATATTTCTTGAGTCCTGAGCCCATAATCTACAGAAATCTCAGTACCCAGGAAGATTATCTATTCTAATGGTCTTTGCTCTGTATGTATATCTTTGGAACCAAATGGGGCAAACGGAAATAAATGGGGGATTTGCTCTCAACATATTGACTGATTGATGAGATGGCTTTTTTAAGGAAGAGAGGTGCTTCTTATCTATAAGAAGGGAAGCTTGGGAGGCAAAACAGCCTATAATCCACTGCTATCTCTAAGAACTCTTCCAGATTTTACATTTTATTCTGAAGCTCCTGCCTCCCTCCCCAGCAGTGCAGTAAGGAAAATGAAGGGCAAGGAATGATACTGCCAGAAATTTTCTATATAATGTTGACCATTCCAGGATTATCACAAACACATTGATGTTGCTACATGTTGAGTAAATCAGATTTTCTGTCAAGGTATAAACCATACAGCACTATACACACTATCCAAATCCTTGTTTAAGTTCTCAGTCCCTCCTTGACTGAAGTACTAAGAATTTTACAATATCAGCCCACAAAATTAATACCAGATTCATTCCATAACGCTGGTTTAGAAACCATATTTCTTTAATGCATGCTAAAAATTTTGTAATATACCTGGGAGGAGTCTAGGAGAGTAGTGTTTAGGAAAATACATTGGACTTAAATCCATTAAAGTTGTCCATTATTTGAAGCCTGAAATTCTTTAAGAAGCTACTTTTAATATTGCTATTGGTTTTTACTTTACTCCACTGAGGTGGAGGTGGTGAGGGCAACTATAGCCCTCTAGAGGACATTTGGCAATGTCTGGAGAAATGGTTGGTTATCAAAGCTGGAGGGTACCATGCTACTGACATCTAGAGGCCAGGAATGCTGCTAAATATTCTGCAGTGCATTGGACAGATGCCACAACAAAAAATTTATCCCACTCAAACTGTCAATAGTGTCAAGGTCAAGGAATCCTATTTACTACTTTTTTCTTTAACCTTTGAGATACTTCTCACGGTTCCAATTCATTTTTCCTTTCATCCAGTACTATTAATTCTGTCATTGGAGGATGCTTCATAATACTGTTCACCAACTCAGAAGAGAATGTATGTGTGAATTTAACAAAATAACTAAAGGAACTTTCATTTTAAAACACTGATGAATGAGGACACCTGGGTGGCTCAGTCGGTTAAGTGTCCAACTTCAGCTGAGGTCATGATCTCACAGCTTGCAAATTCAAGTAATAAATAGAATAAAAGTTATAAAAATTTATTAATATAAATCTAATAACTAGTTACACCCTACAGTGGAGAAACACTTATCTTTAGAAAGCAGTGAGTATAAAGTTTAGGTGATAAAATGTCACTTGCAAAGGTTATTTCTTCATATACAGAAAATAATTACTATAAAATTTGTTTTGTTTAACCTCACTTAACCAGGACACCTAGAAAGCTAAAAGTTATCTTCCTCAGGAATTTCATAACTGAAGGAAAAGTCTGTTTTCTTGTATAGACATCCATTGACTTATAAAAACTTGTCATGAATTTCTTAGAAATGTGTTTCTTAGAGATGTTTTCAGAAGTAGACCAATCAACCAAAATATAGAATATAAAATTAATATTTGCTAGTTCATCAAATATATTTGTTATATCCTTAAAATAACTTTTCAGGATATTATGTTTAAAAGTATTTTAAAGAAGGTCCTAGGATTAAGGAGTTTACTTATTATGATGAACACTGAGTAATGTATAAAATTATTGAATGACTATATTTTACACCTGAAACTAATATAATGTATGCTAACTAAATCAAAATTAAAACAAAATTTAATTAAAGATAAAAAAAAGAAGTCCCTGTTAGAGAAGATGCTCATAGACTCAGTTCATCCCACCTCCCTGATTTTCTAACTTTGCTTTTGAAGCCATGTGGAATAAAACCAGAACTCTTATTTATTCACTCTGCTTAACTGCTATAGAAAACAAATCTCATATTAAACCAACTATTCACAAATAATGAAAATAGAACAATCTGTGATATTCTCCATCAAAATTCATAGTCTTTCAAAAGAACATGCACAGATGGGACATTGCCAAATTTTCTGGTATGTTTCACACTGTAAACATTGTAAGAGAAATTTTATCCATTGGGATGTTTCTAATAATCCAATGAAAGGAGAAAAAAGAGAAATAAAAGTTAAGAGAATGGTGCTTTAAATTAAGAATCCATTAAGTCTCTTGCACTGATTCAAAAACAAATGGGTAAATAGATAAAAAGTGCTGGTCTGTGCCCATACCCAGAAGAATTCAACTATTACAGCTGGATTAATCTGGTTTCTAAAGAAAACATACAATCCACACTCCAGTTGTGTTTAATTGATTTTGGGAAAGGAAAATATCTATCTTATTAACAAAATGATTAAATTGTTTCACTGGCCAACAAGGAGTAACTGGCATTATTGATTTAGTCACTGCATCTCTCATTATTCCCCTGCATTCAGTTGATCTGGTATATTCACACAGCAGCAAGTATTGTGTATCTGAAATGGAGGTCTCAGCAGGGGAGATCTTTCTTTTCTTCTACTGTGAAAAAATATATATAACTGTGGGAGAGAATGAAAAATAAAGCTGACAGTACCAGGCAGCCACCATGCTGCCTGTTCAAGTTTAGTAACCCATTACTGTGATAAGTAGCATAAAAAGCACTCAAAAAAATTTTTTTTGACATTCAGTGTTCCTGTGTCTCATTTTTGGGAACAAAACTAAGAGGCAAAATATAAAATGATAATTTAGTTTTCAGAAAATGACATGACATGATCCTAAACACATTCATGTTGTCAAACTAGCAATATTTGTAAGAAAGAAAAATAAAGAAAGAAAGAAAGAAAAAAAGAAAGAAAGAAAGAAAGAAAGAAAGAAAGAAAGAAAGAAAGAAAGAAAGAAAGAAAGAAAGGAAGGAAGGAAGGTAGGATAATTCTGTAATGGAGTCTGAAGATGATCATGGTGAGTGATTATATAAGAAAAGAAATAATGAATAGGAACAGGTCTACAGACTGATATCTGTGCGTTAACAGTGCCTAATACTGCTCTTACTCTGGAACTTGCTACCTAGAGTTGCCCAGATATAAAAGCAGTTTAATAAGAAATCAACAACTGCAATTCAAGTGTTTATGCCTGTAATTTTTATTTGAGGTCCATATTTGAAACCACTGATTGCTTTATTCTTCTTGTAATATGTTCATATGACGCTGCTCTTCCTTTTTAACAGTCGCATAGACCTTCAGTTGTATTTTAGCTTCAGTTTCCATGGAGATGGCACGCATCTCTTTCAATACTGGTATCCCCATGACTCCAGAAAGTGAAGCTTGCAAGTTGCATCAGTGTTTCTCCAATCCATCACAGACCAATATATGGTCTTCTTTATGTGACTATAACTCAGCTCATACCATGTCATGGAAACTGCTCTATGTTCTCTTTTCAATGAACTGAGTCAATTAATCCTGTGCTTAAGTGTCACAGGAATGTCATATTGCTTTGAAAATTTCTATAAGATTACTCTACATTTTTGTTTTTACCTTGTCATGGGCCAGTAACAAAGAGTTTGCTAAACAAACATACTTTGATTAGCACTGTATTATATGGACTATATTTTAACCTAGATTACACAAAAATAGTAAACTCATTTAAAATAAATAAAAATCTCTCTCTTCAAAATTTACTGGAAATATATGTGGCTTTTAAACAATTATATACTAGACAAAAACTTAGTTTTCTTTGTATAAATAAGATCTGCAAAAATTATAGAGTTCAGGAGAGTGAATAAGTTTTTCTTGAAATACCCTTCACAAGGGATTACTTGGTAGATATAAGCTGTTACATTGCTGTAAGCTGATACCTAGTACTTGGTTGTTGCTGTTATTGTTTATTTATTTTGAGACTGAGAGAGGGGAGATAGGCAGAGAGAGAGTGAGAGAGACAATCCCAAACAGGTTCCATACTGTCAGCACAGAGCCTGATGTGGGGCTCTATTCCACAAACTCTGAGATCATGACCTGAGCCAAAATCAAGAGTTTGACACTATACCAACTGAGCCACCCTGGTGCCTCAAGTACCCAGTACTTTTATTTCTTTTTCCATATGTTTCCTTTTTTCGTTGTTTTCTAAAATAATATGATTTGCTAACAATTATGTATCTAAAAAAGAAAATTTATTTTTAGTGAAATAATAAAAATTTGGCACAACTATAATAATATATGTAAATAATAAGGCTAATGACCAAGACCAAGTGGTCTCAGAACAAAGAGAGTCTCAGAACTATCAAAACTATACTATCATAGGATCATATAGAATAGTTTGTGCTAAAAATCCCCTGTGCTCTGCCTATTTATTTCTCCTTGCCCCTGAATCTCTAGGAACCAATGATCTTTTTACCACCTCTATGATCCCCCTTTTCCAGAACATCATATAGCTGGAATTATACACTTGTAGATTTTCAGATGAATCCCCACCTGAGTAAGTAAATTCACTTTCCAAAGTGCTGGGTAGAGAAACTTGGGAATCATACCTAATATTGTTCTCCCTTACCATCCACATAAAATGCATCACTAGACCTGTCTAGGACACCTCCAAAATATGAATTTGATGAATCTCTTTACATATGCCATTTTCTACTGTAGTCCAAACTACTGGCACATTGCATTTGTACTAACACAATATTGTTCCAAGAGCCTTCAACGTCTCTCTAACTTAAACTTAGCTCTGACTCTACTTTCTATACTGAACATCCAGAATAGTCTTCCTAAAATGAAAAATGGATCTTGTCCTTCTTTTGTTCAAAACACTCAAAATAACTATATGCCCTCATCTCACTTGCACTTGAAAAAAATTCGAAATTCATAACTGATCTACAAGCTCCTGCTTGAGGTAACTCCCTTCATCCTCTCCAGGCTTACTTCTCATCAACTTTTCCTTCCTTCTCAACATGCCAAATCTCCTCCTCTCTCTTTTCTTCCAATATCACTCTTTTTCCTGACATGAGCCTCTCCATGGAGTGGAGAATCTGAATGACTCAAGATCAAATAGGAGTGAAATTATGCTAAAATTCAGTTTAAATGGTCCTGATTAATCAATTATCCAGTCACAGTGATACTTGTTGGATGACATGGTAGAAGAAATAAAATTCCAAATGAAAATAGGAAGCATGAAGAAAATTAGGTCAGTGAAAATTCTTTAAGATTAAAACAATAATAATAAAATTGTATTTTTCTTGCATAATAGTCAGCATGCTAAAAATTCCAGTATTCTCAATGAAATTAAAAGGCAAAAATGAATACCATAAAATTGCCATATAACTGTGCCAATATGGTTGACATGAAGAAATGAAATAGAATTAGCTTGCTTAGCCATGAGAATCACTGTAAGAATTCCCACTGTAAGAAAATGGTGGAATATGGAAAGCCAGTTCAAAATTTATTTCATGTGGACACTCAGAGACAAAGAGAGAGACTTAAAGATTAATTTCTTTTCGTTTCAACTTCTGACTTATAAAAGGGCTATAATCTGGATCAAAGGCTAAAATAATCAGCTTTAGCCACCCAGTTGGTGAAGTAGTTTTATCAGGGTTAACAGAATAGAATCATGGTGAATTATGTTTCAGATTCATTTACTAAGTCTTAACAAGGCATAATTTTTTCAACATTCTCCAAATCCATCCATTTTGTACTGACTGTCAAGACCCCATTTCAGGGTAGTTTCATGTTGTGATTGGGAAAAATGTTGTAATGTTCTGACTGCTCTGACTTCTCTAATTTCCAGTAACTATTCTAAGGCAAAAGTCTCAATTTCCACCTTGAAATTATTCAATGGCCTTTTCTATTTCTCTTGCAATTCAGTTAAAGATTCATGGCCTAAGTTTAAAATCCTTTCTTAGAGGTGCCTGGATGGCTTAGTTAGGTATTCAACTTTGGCTCAGGCCATGTTGCATGGTTGGTGAGTTCGAGCCCTGCATCAGGCTCTCTTCTGCCTGTGTGCAACCCTGCTTTGGATCCTCTGTCCCCCCCACTCTCTCTGCCCCTCTCCAAATAGTCTCTCTCTCTCTCTCTCTTAAAATAAGGGAGTAAAATAAAATAAAATCCTTTTTGAGACCTGGCCTCTTTGTCTCTCATCCCCTCTCCTGTATCTCCTTCATTTCTCACCTTCTGCTCTTGCCAATCTGCTCTACAACTAGTAGCTATATACGTATGCTGTTTCTTCTGCCACCACAATGTGCTTTTCATTTCCTTTTCAGAGTAATATTTGGTCATTCTTCAGGATTCAGCTTAGATGAAGGATTTCCCTGAGAACCCAGAGTCTAGCCTGGTATCCTGCCTCTGTGCTAAGAAACCTGTCAATGCCTATTCATCTGTCTCTTCTGCCTTCTCACTATTTCACTGAGAGTTCTCTGAGGGTAGGAATTCTATCATACTTATCTCTGTGGTTCAGGGATTTAGCCTAATGCCTGATAGAGCACAGGTTTCTCATTATTAATTAAATAATAACATAAGCATAATTCTAGCAGGTACTACAAATTGAGCACTTAATTTGTGCCAGTATTTTGCCAAACACTTTAACATTCTTTGTCAAATTCCACTTCTAAAATAGTTTTATGAAATAAATATTATTCTTTGTTCTTTAGAAGAGGAAATTCAAGTTCAGAAAATTCAAAACATCCCCAGCACCAGATAACTAAAATTGGTTAAACTGGACTCTACTCAAGATGGTTGGACAGAGAATTCTACTCTTTTGGACTATGTTACACCTCCTTTAATCATATTAGCATAAATAAAATGTAAAGAAATTCACCTTGAGCACCACTGAAATAGCTGAGAATCAACAAATCGTGAGGTTGAAGATCTTGAGGAAATATGTCAAAATGGCACCCTTAGATATGCAATGTTGACTAAGAGTGAGAAGCCAAAGACATCCCATAAAAAAGTCTTAGATGCTATTTACATTGTCTCTATTTCTTAGAAGCATTCAAATATGTGATTTAGCCTAATGACAATTTTCTAAATTATTTATGTTGAGACATTTTAGCCCCATATTTTCACATTTTCAAAAAATAAAGAAGATTTACTTTTTCATGTATTGTGTGCTGAAGGATTGGGATCCAAATAAGTGGATTGATAATGTGAGTCCTTAGCAATCAATTTTTCCAAACTATACTGTCGATGAATGAATATATAAATTAACTTTTATTTCAGAAGATGTAGAAAATAGCTTACTAAAAGTCTGCATTCACGAATAAATAATCATTAATTACTCTAAATCTTCTCCTCAAGAACTACAAAGTCCAAATCATATTTAATCTCATCCTAGGTGCCATAATTCTTCTGATTCCTGTATTTTATGCCTTTGCCCTCCTCTTTCTCTTTTAATTCTCCAGACCTTCATTTAATTTCTCATAAGAATAATCAGAAGTAATGTAGAAGAACGGAAACAATTTCCAAATACATTTTAGGACACATATTTTGAATCCCATGAGTGAATTTGTCATGTTAAAGGCTGATTGTTTGGCAAGTGTTTGTTCTGAATTAATAATAGTAATGACAAAAATAATATCAATAATATTATCTATCAATTGTTGAGTTCTTACTCTAAGCCAGTTGCTATGTTAAAAATTTATATACATTATTACATTTAATTGTAAAAGATTTAAGAGTTAAGTGCCATTAAAATAATCCTTATTTGCCAGATGAGTAGCTTAAATATTTTGTCCAAGGTCACAGAGCCCAAAAGGGTGGAAGTAGTATTCAAAACCATGTTAAGACTCTAACACTCTCTTTTTTAAAATTAATGTTTTATTTATTTCTGAGAGAGAGAGAGACAGCATGAGCAGGAAAGGGTCAGAGAGAGAGGGAGACACAGAATCTGAAGCAGGCTGCAGGCTCTGAGCTGTCAGCACAGAGCCCAACGCGGGGCTCAAACCCATGAACCATGAGATCATGACCTGAGCCGAAGTCGGACGCTTAACCGACTGAGCCACCCAGGGGCCCTCTAACACTCTTTTCAACCAAGCCAAACTGGTTAGGGTTTCTTACCTGGTCTCTTCAGGACGTTACTGTGCCGACAAGACTCCCTTTTATTTTTCGAATGTTTTAGATTGCTCTAAAAAAAAAAGTGTGATCAAGAGAACAAATGAAGCTTAGATTAGGAATCTTTGAATGTGAAACAATGAAATCTGGCCATGTGTAGCAACATGGATGGACCTTGAAGGGGTTATGCTGAGCGAAATAAGTCAGGCAGAGAAGGACAAATATCATATGTTTGCACGTATAGGAGGATTAGGAGGAACTTAACTGAGGAACAAGGGGGAGAAGAAGGGAGGGAATGGAGGGGAAAAGGGAGAGAGGCAAACCATGAGAGACTCTTGAATGCTGACAAAAACTGAGGACTGATGGATGTGGGGTGGAGGGGGGATGGGCATGGAGGAGGACACTTGTGGGGATGAGCACTGGGTGTTATGTGGAAACTAATTTGACAATAAACTATTTTAAAAAAAAAGAATAAAAGGCAAAAAAAAAATCTTTGAATGTAAATGCATAAAAGGACTCACTCCTTTTTGGGCAACATTTGGTGCTCAGTCATTTAAACGTCCAATATTTTTTCAGTGTCCCAACCAGCGCCGGACTAGAGCGAGGCAAGCAAAATGCCATGGTGCATAAAATAAGGAGGCACTCACTTTCCTTGTGGTGCAAGTACGACGCCTGCCCTTGGAGTGAGCACCACCTTGAAGTTGACTCCCTGGCCCTTCACTTCTGTCACATGGTTCCACTTTGCTTGAAACAATTTAATTTAAACTCTGGGTTTGGCTACTATGGCTTAGAGGCACAAATGGAGCCTTATTGGCTACCACTGAACAATAGAAAGTACTTTATTCTTTACTAATATCCTTTTCTTTTCTTTTTTTCTCCTTTTCAGACTATGACTTACGAATGCAGAAAAGTCTCTGGATCTTCACCAAAACACCTTATGAAATGTTTTGAAATCATAACATCTTAAAAACAAAAATGTTCTCAAGAAAATAAGAATGATAATTGTATTGGTGCTGGAAGAGTGACTGATAGGTCATAGAGATATTAAGCAGCCAAATGGGGATTAACTGCCCCAGAACCTGCTCTATTCCATGCACATTGCTAATTACTGAAGCTTTTCTTTAAGGTTTCTTCCTATACTGTGAAACTAATGAAATTGGAATATGTGATTGGAGGGCATAGCATTTCATTTTATAACATGTTTAAGTTTACATAGCATCTTTAGGAACGGAGATCCTCAAGAGAGATCTTTAAAATTAAAAAAAAAAAAAAAAGATTTTGTTGCAGTTTTCCAAATTAGAAAGTGGAAGTGAGAGAGATCATGTGACTTATACAGCGTAAGAATGTAGCCAGATCAGGTTCCAACAAAGATTTTCTTTCTTTCTTTTTCTTGTTTAAGTTTTTTATTTATTTTGAGAGAGAGAGAGAGAGAACGAGCGCAGGGGAGGAGCAGAGAGAGAAGGAGAGAGAGACTTCCAAGCAGGCTCCATGGTGTCAACACAGAGCCCGAAGCAGGGCTTGAACTCAATAACTGAGATCATGACCTGAACCAAATCCAATAGTTGTACCTTTAACTGATTAAGCCACCGAAACACCCCAAAGATTTTTTCTTCACATGTTTTTTGTGAGTCTTAAATCATAAATTTAGTAATTTAAACATTTTCTTCTAGAAGTTCACACTAGTAAAAGTAGGTACCTGGAAAATTCTCTTGGAGAACTTTCTGAATTCTTTAGGTATCCTGGATTTTAATCAATGTAGTGAAATGGTCTGGATAGATTGGTATCAATCTATCCATATAAATTGTGCCAACAAAACTAACTTGGCCAAGTAGTTTTCTCTCTCTCTATCCCTTTCTCTCTCTCTCTCTCTTTCTCCCCACACACAGGATTTCTTCATCTTCTTAGGGAAATATCCCTTATGCTTATCATCTGTTTAGGTGAGTGTTTTGAATCAGTTGAGAAAAAGACACTAGAGACAGAGCCAAATATTAGCCTTGGTACAGGTGACACTGGTTGGAAAAAACATGGCTTGAACATGTGGCCAAAGTGTAATTCATGCAAAAAAAATCAGTGTATCCAATTTCTATTAACTTAATGCACCTCCCTGAATCTTTGTTCTTTGATCATGCCCTCCCACAATGTCTTTAAGAAAGGACATGTGGGACAGACTTTTGGTCAGTGGGACAGAATCAAACTTCATACAAGCAGCTAGTACTCAGCTATTGTTTTAAGAAATAGGGGAGCCTGGGCGGCACAGTTGGTTAAGAGGACTCTTGATTTCAACTGAGGTCATGATCTCATAGTCAGTGAGTTCAAGCCTTCCACTGGGCTCTGTGCTGACAGCATGGAGTCTGGCTTTGGATTCTCTCTCTCTGCCCCTCCCCTGCCCTTTTATTCTCTCTTTTCCCTCTTTCTCTCAAATTAAATAAATAAGTAAAAAAAAGGAAATAATAAGTGATTGTTGTTTTAAAATGCTCAGATTTGAGAGTAGTTTGTTAAATGGGTATATCTGATACATTATGTTTTCCTCAAAATTAAGCTTATCCCTCAATCACAGAGAAGCTAGAACACTCCTTAGTCATGAAGTGGAGTTCCCCTTCCCCTAGCCTACTCTTGAAAGGACAAGGAGTATCCAGAGACATCTATCACAAGGAAGGAAAAAAATAGAATTCTTATAGCCTATATGTAGGTATCCTAAAGAGATAGCCACAGGTAAGTCAGGGCATATGGAGGCATTAGCTGTTAATGAACTAAGCCCACCCCATAGGGAAACATAACTTTGATGGGTGTTACCCTCTTACAACATTTCTCACAGAAAACCATCTTACATTTGGAAACATCAGAGAGCATGGGGATAAAGTTGTAGCTTTGCCAGGACTGACTTTCCTAGGACTATAAAAACAGAAGAAATTAAATTTCTACTTGATGAATTAGCATCAATATGGAAGAAGAAGGGAGAGTATACACAGAAACACCATGATCCATTTATGGAGCACTTTCTGTGTCTGAAACACTATTCTGTGCTAGGAGTTGAGCACATAGTCTGGCATTTGATCATCACTTCACACACAAATTAACCCCTACAGTGACTTGAAGTGGAAACTATAATTCCTATTTACATAGGAGGAGAAACAAAGTCTTAGCAGGTTTCAGATAAGTGATCCATGAACACTAAGGGAGTAAATGTAAGAACCAGACTTCAACATGTGCTCTCTATGTGTAAGTCCCGCCTTCTGCTTTATACTGTACTAGACAAATATAACTCAAGGGTCAATGTACTCAAGGGTTTTACCATGTCATGTGTACATGTGTGTGTATTTCTAGGTTAGGTGCTGAAGGAGAAGAGATGTAGGAGATATCTTTGTTGGTTTGAAAGAGAAGGTTTGTTGGAGAAAGTGAGACATGGGCTCTGATCTATAAGCTTGAGCTAGAGACCACATACTTGTCCTTTACAGCATCAGTCTACATCTGTCTCAGGTCCCTGTTGTGTGATAACCACAAAGTTATCACTGCCCTTCAATTACACAGTTTCTAACCTACCCATTAACTTATTATACATGGGTTTTCACCCTCAAGTGACTCCCTTTTTCTTCAAGCTCTTCTATCAAAACTTCATTGCTCCCTTTTCTACAATTGTCTAAATAAATAACCTACCAGTTTTAAACCAAACTTACACATTGTGTCTTGCCTTTCTTGTTTATTCAAAGGAAGCATTCAGACTGCTGATGAAGAGAGTTTGCCGAAAGGCCAGTGACCTGCAGTTTTTGATCAGAATAGCAATCACGATTTGCAGAAGGCACAAAAAAGTGAGTGAATTTTTGCTATTTATCAGGACAGAGGCATTTCTTCTCAGGCCTTATTTCAAGTTGCTCTGTCTAAACTGAGCACTCAACACAGAGTCAATAAAGCAATAAAAATAAACCTAAAGAAATAAGCAGTTTCCTCTGATAGATATCATCAGGGTCACAAATAACACTGGAATAAACTGAATTATTCTAACCAGAAATGCAACGTATACAGATTGCACACAATTCAATCAATATTCTTTAGGGAGAATACATCCTTAAAATCCTTCAAAGATCTAAAAGGCTCATGCTCTAACACTGAATCATTGCAATTTGCTGACATTGTCAACTGGTAATGAAAGAAAGGAATTAGAGAAAAAATATGTTTGAAATTCTTCTCTGGCATCTTTCTTTCTTAAGAATTAAAGGTATTTTAATATTTGTAAATGTTACATAGTTATAGTTATTTTAATAGGCTGATCAATGTCCTATATTACACCCAAGTTTTTAATCAATCCTCTAAATAAGATTTTCTATTATTCCTTTAATTTAAAACCTACTTTTATTTATTTATTTTTTATACATTTTTAAAGTTTGTTTTTGAGAGAGAAAGTATGAACAGGGAAGGGGCAGAGAGAGAGGGAGAGAGAGAATCCAAAGCAGGCTCTGCACTGTCAGCATGGAGCCTGATGTGGGGCTCAAACTCACAAACCATGAGATCATGACATGAGCTGAAACTTAGAGAGCTATTTGCTTAAATGACTGCACCACCCAGATACCCCTGAACCCTATTTTTAAAATTTAAAACTTAGAATGCAAAAAACTACTACTATCTACCAAAGTCTTATTTAGGAACAGGGAAGATTTTGTTCTTGATCTAAAATCTTGTATTAAAGTCAATAGAAATTTAATAGCAAATATGAAACAAAGTACAGAGCAACTCATTTTATATAGGACTTGTCTTGCATTCCCCAAACAGCATAATGTATTATTTCATAATATTATTTTATTTATGCATTTATATAAATATTTTAAATTGATTTAAACAGCAATTTATATATTGGAACCAGGGCTACAGAGGCCTAGAGAGCTTCCCAGCACTTTGTCCACATCAGAAACAGTGGAGTCAAGCTGATTTTTTTGTTATATAAAATAAATAAATGTTACCAGTATATACACATTAGACATGTTTGTTACCTCATTGATTTTTATGCCTGATTCTTATCAGAAAGAGGATAAATCTGCACCTTAGCCAGTTGGACACTGTGCAAATGTCAGTATGATGATATGCTTGCCCAGATTAAAGCCAAGTCATTTGAAAAATAATTTGTTAAGGGAAATTAAGCCAACTATTGATTACCCATGGTGACATAGAATAAGGAAAATATGAATTGTCAGCCTAACTCACTATCTAATGAATCTGGTAAAAATTTTCACATTCAAGCAAATGTTTGACAAGGTTCTTTTAAACAAAATCATTTTTAAAGCTCTGAACTGTCTTTTTTTAAATAAACAAATTCTATTTCCCTTACAACTGTAAACATCCAATAGTACCACATTTACTTAAGAAAATATAGTTAAGGTAAACATACCTGGGGACAAGAGTATTATTTGCTTATAAGCAGCTATAAAATGTTTACCAGAAGAAAAAAAAAGAAAGTTATTGGCCAATTTATATTATGCCAGATGAGTAACATGGAAAATCTTACTTTAAGAGAGGCTAATTGAGTTTTGTGTGATATATTCTTTATAGCATAATAAATCTCTCTCTTTAATAATTGCTATCTTCTCTAGTTTGATTCACTATGAGCCAATTTGCAAACCCACATATTTACAATATTTTATGACTTTCCACAACTAATGTGAAAAATCATGACATGTTTAAGAGGGAAAGAATATATATTGTAAACTTTGCTTTGGTTTTCATTTTTATCCTCAGAAGTATTTAAATCAAACTGTTTCTACAAAAGCAAATTAAAGTGGAGATTTGGGTAAGTAGTTAACCAGATAATTCTTCACCAGGGAAAAACTTCATTGTTTTTAAGAAAATACTAAGAAAATTGAGGAAGGGGGGCTATTGATGTTGACTAATTTGATATCAGATATACTCTCACATTATGGACCTCTGCACTGGAATTCCCTTATGGCTGGAACACTCTTCTCCCATCTATCTACCTGGCTAACTCTCTCTCAATGTTACTTTCTCTATGTGCCCTAACCTGAGACTCTCCAAACATAGTAAACAGAACATCTGATCTCCCATGCCTTGCTATCCTTTTCCCCTCTGATATGAATCCCTATCTAAAAACACTTTAAAAAAAATCACTGTCTCACTTTTCCAAGGAAGACATCCTGGCCAACAGACACATGAAAAGATGCTCAATGTCACACATCATCAGGGATATATGAATCAAAAGCACACTGAGATACCACCTCACACTGGTCAGAGTGGCTAAAATTAACAACTCAGGAAACAACAGATGCTGGTGAGAATGTGGAGAAAGGTGAACCCTCTTGCACTGTTGGTGGGAATGCAAACTGGTGCAGCCACTCTGGAAAACAGTATGGATGTTCCTCAAAAAATTAAAAATAAAACTACCCTATGACCCAGCAATTGCTCCACTAGGAATTTATCTGAAGGATACAGGAATGCTGAAGTATAGGGGCACATGCACCTCAATGTTTATAGTAGTGTTTTCAACAAGAGCCAAATTATGGAAAGAGCCTAAATGTCCATCAAATGATGAACAGATAAAGAAGATGTGGTTTACATATACCATAGAATACTACTTGCCAATGAGAAAGAATGAAATCATGTCATTTTCAGCAACGTGGATGGAACTGTAAGGTATTATGCTTAAGTCAGTCAGAGAAAGACAGATATCACATGTTTTCACTCATATGTGGAACTTGAGAAACTTAACAGAAGACAGTGGGGGAAGGGAAGGGGAAAAATAGTTACAAACAGAGAGGGAGGGAGGCAAACCAGAAGAGACTCTTAAATTAGAGAACAGACTGAAGGTGGATGGGGGGGTCGGGGAGAGGGGAAAATGGCTGATGGACATTAAGGAGGGCACTTGTTGGGATGAGCACTGGGCGTTTCATGTAAGCAATGAACCACAGGAATCTACCCCAAAGCACACTGTACACACTGTATGTTAGCCAATTGGACAATAAATTATATTAAAAATAAAAGAAAAAAATGACTGTCTCTGCTTACTAGAATGCAAATTATATCATCAAGTTTGCATTTTTAAATAATCACCCTGGCTGCTAGTCCTGCTTTGTGTTCTCTAATCAAATGATGTTTGAATTCTACAATGCTGAGGTTGGAAATTGACATGCCTGTTGTTTCTAATTTTTTTGTTTATTATGCAACCTTTGATTTTCTTCCCAGTTATCTTACACACATATCCAATCCAATAAGGCTGGATGATTCACTTAAATTTTTATTTGACAGAATAATCTATTCAGATAATAACTTTGTTGTTATTTATTTACTTTTTTGGTTCTTGTTTTGTTTTGGTTTGGTTTGGCTATGAACACTCCACAATTATATGAAAGTATTTTGTCACCTCATCTATCCCTACACCTACCCCTCTACCAAATAGGAGACCATAGAAAGCAACCTAAATTTGGAGCCCTTAAAATCTAGGGTTAAACAGCATGAAAGTGCTAATCTCAAAAGGAAATGTAAGAGCTGAGGAGGATATGGGACTGGACAGAAGGGGATGAGGTAGCAAGAGGGAAGTCTGAGCACATCAAAGGCAAATTTTGCCACCGTGGCACAAAATAAAAGATTTTTTTAATTCTAAGTTCATTGATTTGTAAGCTTGGAATTGCCACTTCCAGCCTTTGTGACTTCTGGCCAATTACAGACCATTTTTTAGTCCTTACTTCCTGGGAATGAAATAGGGATAGTATTTCCCACTTCCTAGAGTCATCTTCATAGCATGAAATGGGATTACAATGTGAAAACATCCAGTGATTGCTGGCATTTGGTAGGCACTAATAAGTGGTAATTCTTCTATTATGATCTTTATTACCAATTTTCTCAGGAGTGGTTGGAGCTAGTAATGTTGTGACTCAGTACTCTTCAATCATTTCTCTAATAGTCATTGTTATTACATAACCAGCAACTATAAAATCTCCTTGGCACACAACCACCCGTATTTATTTCTTGCTCATAAATGCAAGCTAGATAGTGTTTCTGCTGCACACTCTGGTAGCTGGGATGGGTGTGATTTATAATCCAGTTGGTTACTATAGCTCTACTCCAGGGACCTCGTGTCCTCCCGGAGCATGGGGATAGCCAGGCATGCTCTTCTTGTAGGAATTTAGAAATTATAA
Source organism: Hyaena hyaena (assembly GCF_003009895.1). Taxonomy (NCBI): domain Eukaryota; kingdom Metazoa; phylum Chordata; class Mammalia; order Carnivora; family Hyaenidae; genus Hyaena; species Hyaena hyaena. The sequence continues at coordinate 1,655,622 of NW_024080856.1, forward strand.
TAGAGAGCATGCCCAACTAGGAAAATACATTTAAAATATCTATTTGCAGTATGACTACTATTATACCATTGGCTAAAGCAAGCAAGATGACTAGCAAAAGACATGAGACAGGGCTCTGCCTTTTGTTGGAAAGGCACATCAGTGTGAGGGGGAGGTGGAGGAGTTTGGGACAATGACTTAACATTCAACAATATCCTATACTCAAAAGAAGACAGATGGGGATAAAAGGTCAATCCCTGCTCCTTGGACCCATGCTTAAGAAGTAAACTGGAATGCAATATTTGCATAAAATCAAATGAGTAATACTCATTAATATATTTTAAAATGTTTATTTATTTTGAAAGAGAGAGAGAGAGAGCACACACATGGGAGGGTAAGGTGGGAGAAAGGGGAAGAAAGAGGGAGAGAAAATGGAGCCAAGGAGGCTCCATTCTGTCAACACAGAGCCCAGTGCTGGGCTCAGTATCATGAACCATGAGGTCATGACCAGAGCTGAAACTGTGAGTCGATGCTTGACCAACTGAGCTACCCAGGCAGCCCATACATTAATATTTTTTAATGTTTATTTATTCTTGAGAGAGAGAGAGAGATTGACAGCGGGTGAGTGGGGGAGGGGCAGAAAGAGAGGGAGATACAGAATCTGAAGCAGACTCCAGGCTCTGAGTTGTTGGCACAGAGTCTAATGTGGGACTCAAACTCATCCTGCAAACTCAAAATTGGACACTCAACCAACTGAGCCAGACAGGTGCCCCTACATTAATATTTTTAATTAGAATTACTGAAACACTTTATCATGTAAAATCAAGATTTAGTGCAATGAGAAAAACCCATGGGAGGGGTGCCTGGGTGGCTCAGTCAGTTAAGTGTCCAACTTTAGCTCAGGTCATGATCTCGGGGTTTGTGAGTTCCAGAGCCATGTGGGGCTCTGTGCTGACAGCTTGGAGTGTGGAGACTGCTTCAGATTCTGTGTCTCCCTCTCTCTCTGGCCCTCCCCTGCTTGCTGTCTGTCTCTCTCTCTCTCTCTCTCAAAAATAAATAAACATTTAAAAAAATAAAAAAAAACAACTTATGAATACTTCTGTTGTTAGGATTATGTTTGTGGGATATAAAAGAAAACATAAACCAGTAAGGTGTTTCATTTTATTACATATTGAGTTATTTGTCCAATAAAGATTTACTGAAACCAACTATGTGCTAGGCAGCATGTCGTATCAATAACTGAATATGTGTTACCTAGGGGTTGCAATGAAAAATGTAAAATGAAGATTTCATTGAGGTAGGGAAATTAAGATATGCTGAGATATGAATAATACAAAGTGGAAACTGAAAAATCACGTCAGAAAGGTACTGGGGGATGGAGCAATTACTTCCAACTGAGAACATACATACATACATATTAAAGAACCAGTTATAAAAATCTATGAATGTTGACAGAAAATCAATAAAACATGAAAAAGATTCCAAAGGAAATTTATTTGATTTTGTCTCAAAATCTGATGTTGCAACGTAATTTCTTGATATATGTTTCTAAGTAATCAGTTCAGATTAGGACTCCAAGCTTTGAAAATAAAAACTGAATCTGGCCTGTGAGAAATGAGTTCCTTTTATTGCAAAGCTGGAAAGGAAAAAAGAATCAGAACAGGACTCAAATGGTTACCAATGAGAAAAGATTTGCATAAGTCATCTGATTCAGTATAGCTATTATCTCTAAGTCATTATTTCCTGCCTGCCAGTAATAATTTTATTTGGTTGGATAATCACACACAAGTCCATGTTTTAGATGAATATTTTTCATTTTGCCTAATGAGGAACTGGAGAGGAAATATATTTTTGTCCAATGAAAAGCACTTAGAAAAACATTATAACTTTGTTTTTATAAAGTTAATCTTAGTAAAATAGACAGAAAATTGTGTATTTGATTTAGTGTTATTTTGCCATTAGAAATTAACCAAACCATGACAGATTAGGATCCAAGCTAAGAATTATTTGACATTTTCTACATATTTGTTAAGTTTTTGTTATTCTGATGTACAGACTCATGCATGGTAAAGTTTTAACTAGGAGGTAAAATACTGAAGCTATGAACACTTTTTGTTTTTCAGTTCTGTCCAAAAAAATTTTGCCTTAAAAAAGTGAATAAAACTTTCTGAGTTTAATTTAAACAAGTGGTAAGATAGCTAGTGGATACTTTCTATTAAGGGAAGAATGGTCCTCAACTTTCCAACACAATAGTAGGATTAATTTCTATGAACCTCTTGAAGAAAAAGCATATGAAAATAAATTCACTGGAGATCATATAATTCTGATATTCCTGAGTATGTCCTTTAAATTTAAACATTTCAGTTTCCTTGGTTTATAAAATTTATACATTCCTAAATAGATTTATATAATCAAATTTCATTTTCCCAGTGACCTATATAATTATTTTAGAGTTAGCTTCATTTGAAATTACCTATCATTAGCAGGGGTTCTCAACAATTTGGATGAAAATATTTCTCTCCTGCCATTCTGCTATTTGTTGGGAATGTTTCATTAGGCTGTTTTATGTGAAAATGTAAAATAACTAGAAATCATGAATGCTTCTAGATATATGAATTAATTTTAGACATAGAATTAATACAATTAATTATTAATTGACATTGTCTACTAGGCTAATTTTATGAGATAAATAATTTCCTTCTGTAGACACTAATCACCATGTAGTCACACTTATCAATATCTTTTATTTTTATTTTAAAGTGTTATTTTCAATATCAGTACTTGCATTAGTCCTGGTTCTCAGTTGCAATCAACAGAAGGTGACTGTGCCTGAAATAAGCTGAACAATAATTCATTAGAAAGTCTTGGGTAAGTCACAGCAACATTAGGAAGACTAGAGAACTATGTGTAAGGCTGAGGGCCATAAGAGACCCTCCATTACACTTCAGTTCATGTTTAGTGAGAAAAAAAAAAACTGCTCTTCACACTGAGAGAGAGAGAGAGAGAGAGAAGGAGGAGAAGAAAGAAAGAAAGTGAAGTAAAAGGAGGAGGAAATAAGAGGAGGGGGGAAAGGAGGAGGAGAAGGAGAGATAATTTCTTATTTCCTTCTTCTTGGGTCACCAACTTCCATGTCAAAACTATGTCTGTGACCTAGCTACAAGGCAGCCTGAGAAAGGAGGTAAGAGGCATTTCTATTGTCTTACTGAACTTTTCTTCCCACCAAGCTTCAAAAATTTTAGAATTTCTCATACAGAGAAAAGGATTCAAATCTTAGGAGGTCAAAATGGACACCACCTGCACCCTACAGCTCTGTACTATTATTTCATAACCATGGAATGTTCTTACATGAGTTTACAACAATGTGATTATATAATAAAACAAACAGAAACAAACAAATAAACCAAACAAGTAGGGAACTGCTACACATTATATTCCACCTTAAAGATTTAAAATGCACATGAGGATAATATAACCTAACATTTTCAGAATGAAGAAAATTTGACATAAAATTAAACTCAAAGTTGTCTTAACTTACTTGACTTTGGAATGATTATTTTCTATGATAGACACTGTTAGGTTCATATCTAACATCTATTTCCACTTCCATTATCCTTCCTCCTAATCTTCTATCCAGGTATCCACCATCTTCCTCATCACCTTGTTCAAGCAAGGCTAACTTCATCCCATGCCTAGGCATATATCTTGCTTCACAGATAATCATGAACATATGATGCATCCAATGAAATGTGAGTGGAAGTTGTCTAGGGTTTCTTGGAATTTTCTTCTATCTTACAAATAATTACAAATAAAATTGGACTATATTCCACGGACTTAGTCACATTTAGTTTTTTAAACGTTTTGTTTACTTTTGAGAGAGAGATAGAGACAGCGTGAGCACGGGAGGGTCAGAGAGAGAGGGAGACACAGAATTAGAAGCAGGCTCCAGGCTCTGAGATGGCAGTCAGCACAGAGCCTGACACAGGGCTCGAGCCCACTAACCGTGAGATCATGACCTGAGCCGGAGTCGGAGGCTTAACCGACTGAGTCACCCAGGCGCCCCTAGATGCAACGCACTTAACTGTTATCGCCATCTTACAATCACTAAGGGAGTCAGCCTGAAGACAAAATTTAAACAAAAGAAAGGCAGACATAAGATCCCCAAAGCAGTGCCAACACCTGTATGATATTTTTATTTCTCATTATGTGAAATGATGAATTTTATTTTTTCCTAAGGAGTTTTTGAAAACATCTCAGATGAAATATGTTGACCACCTTGAGCACCCAAGGTGCTTTTTTTTTTTTTTTTTTTCCTGTTTTTGTTTAATGGAGGCTCAGGTGACACATGACGGTGCATAAAATGGCTTCAGAGGTAGGGGCTACAAGGAGACAAAAAATAAACCAGGTGGGAAAGAAAAACAACCGGGAGGAGGGAAGGGCTGGCTGGTTTCTTCTCAACCTGATCCAGGGGAGGGACGGGGGCCTCGACAAGAAGGCTGGGCCCCTTCCTTCCCCCCGGGCCGGGGGAGGGGGGGGTGGAAAGAAAGCAAAAGGCTGTTGCTCTGGCCTTCCTGAGTCTCAGGGAAAAGGGGAAAGCCATCGCTGGGATGTCATGAATGACGGGAAGGGGGGAGGGGGTGCTGGGGGATATTCTTTGGAAACTATGAATACATGAACTTTTGAATTCTAATACTGGTTCTAGACACTGTCTTCCTAGTACTTTCCCCCTATTATTACCAAACAAAATATTCTCCTTGAATCATAGTTGGCAGGCTGCATTTTATTTGAATGTATAATTATAGCTGATTAATCAGGCAAATAAAAACATTCTTGAAATTTACCATGTTTAAGTTTCTTGTACAAGCATAGATAAAAAGCCATTCCTTTACACAAGAAACACAGAGCCCTAGCATTAAACTTAGCATGGGAGAGGTAATATTAATGAAATCATAAAGCAATGTCAGATGTTGCTGTTTGAACATTCTTGGGGGGGGGCGCTGAACTCACAAACTCATGTCGTATGTGTGGAAGGAAAAATTCAAACACATTATCCAGCATTTTACTTTCATGTTGTAGATGCTGTCTCAGAATGTGTTACCTTTCCTTAGTTCTAATGTTATAGAGTCAACCCTTACACCAGCCCAATAGTGGTTTGAGAACTAATTGTAATTTCAAAAAAAAGAAAAGAGAAAAAAGAAAAGAAAAGAAATATTGGTGTATTTGTAAAAACAAGGACATATTTAAAGGATTAAGAATCAAAAGTATCAGTTGTTTGCCACAACATAGTAATCGATAGATATGGTGTGTATTGTAAGATGAGAGCATCAGTCTGGCTCATCATTCCTACACACAGTCTGCCAGAAAAATGCCCTTGCATCTGCCAGCAACTTCTCCTGTGGATGCCATAGCCTGCAGCTTAGTATGAGTGAGGGAGCTCTGCATAGCTTGAAATCCAACACAGTACTTAGGGCTACGTGGGTGGAGAAATTAGCCAAGAATGAGAGTGCAGGGGAGATGAGAGAGAACAAGCAGGCAGCAGGGACTACCCCATCTCCAAAAAATCATCTGCAACTCAAACTTTCTTCTAACATTCATGAAAAGATAGATGGAAGGGAAGGAAGGAGATGAGAGAGGAAGGCAGGGAGGAGGAGAAAGAGAGAGAGAACTCAGCCATTTTCAGCTAATAAGTTTCTGTTGTACTGATTCTTCATAAAATTCTGGATTTCTTTTTTTCCTTTTTTCAAGAGTTTCTAATTTCTGGATACAAATAATTCAATCCTTTAAAAAATGTGTAATGTTTTTAATTTATTTCTGAGAGAGAGAGAGACAGTGTGAGCAGGGGAGAGTCAGAGAGGGAGACACAGAATCTGAAACAGACTCCAGGCTCTGAGCTGGCTGTCAGCACAGAACCGGACGCGGGGCTCGAACCCACGAACCACGAGATTGTGACCTGAGCCGAAGTTGGATGCTTAGCCTACTGAGCCACCCAGGAGCCCCCAAATAATTCAATCTTATGTACATTTAGTGTTATTTTGACAAACAGACTATGAATCTGTCTGTACATTCCTTCAACCTCCTTACTCCAGTTGGGGGTCAACTGTGCTCCGAATGGAATGTCTACTAATTCACATTTCCTTATTGTTACCCAAAGTTTTCACTACAGAACTTAATCCTAGTTCAGCCATCATTATAGAGACACACAACATTATATAAGCACACATAGTTTTTTTTTCCTTTTTTTTTTTTTCTGAGAGAAATAGGGAGACAGACACCACGAGTGGGGGAGGGGCAGAGAGATAGGGAGAGAAGGAGAATCCTAAGCAGGCTCCATGCTCAGAGCAGAGCCTGACATGAAGCTCAATCCCACTATCCTGTGATCATGACCTCAGCTGAAATCAAGAGTCAAACGCTCAACCAAGTGAGCCACCCAGGTGCCCCAAATGTAGATAGGTATTATTGTCATTCAACCAATTTATATTGAGATTTTAATCTGTGAGATATTGAAGCTTGAGTGACATTTTCTGCATCTGTTCTCTGTCATTTCATTCATTCCTTCACCCATCCACTCCTTCAATGAAGGAATATTTATTTTATTTATTTAATTTTTAATGTTTTATTTATTCTGAGAGAGAGAGAGAGGCAGTGTGAGCAGGGGAGGGGCAGAGAGAGAGGGAGACACAGAATCTGAAACAGGCTCCAGGCTTTGAGCTAGCTGTCAGCACAGAGCCCGATGGGGGGCTGAACCCACGAACAGTGAGATCATGACCTGAGCCAAAGTCGGATGCTTAACTGACTGAGCCACTCTGGAGCCCCGAAGGAATATTTATTTAAAGAGAATTAAGAATGCTTTCTTCTTTTTCAAGTTTAGAAGTTTCTATGAGAAACTCAAATGAATATATTTAATGATATACTACGGATCTGCTTATGCTAAGCTAATGTTCAGAAGCCCTGTCACGTCCCTCAGAATTCCAGATACTGTGCACACGAGTCATTTGAGAAGTTAATGGGCTGGGATGCTGCCAACCTGAACAGGCACTCAGGATTTAATTTATCTTGGGGATAGATCCTTTATTGAATCCTTACAAGATGCAGTAGGCTGAGATGGTGCCAGCAGTGCTCAGTATTCACCTCCTGCAGAAGCTCTCTCCCAAGTCCAACAACCAAATGATGAGGGACTCTGACATGAGCTGCTTTCCAGGATGGTCCCAGTGATCCCCAACTCCAGATAGCAATGCCTCTGCTTGAGTGTGAGCTGGACCTAGTGATGCACTGTTGAGTAGAATGCAGCAAAAGTGGCAGGATGCTTATCATAACTGTACTGTGTGTTAGATCTCCATGACTTATTTACCTAAGTAAGTAAATACCTTATTTACTAAGTATATTGCAATATAAATGTATCCAATGAATTTGTTGTACACTTATACAATGCTCAACTATACCTCAATTTAAAAAGGGGGGATACAATGTTGGTTCTTAGACTGTGACTTCTGATTTGCTTATCTATTGGCTCACTTTTATGGAACCCAACTTCCATGCTGTGAGCTGTCCCATGGAGAGGCCCATGTGGTAAGGAACTTAGAGCCAAGAACATGATAGGAACTGAATCTGCCAAAAACCATGCAAGTGAACCTAGAAATGGATTCACCTCAGCTGAGCTTAAAAAGCAGTGCATCCCCACTTGACATCTTAAAAAAAAATTTTTTTTAATGTTTTTCATTTATTTTTGAGAGTCAGAGAGAGTGCAAGCAGGGGAGGGTCAGAGAGAGAGACACACAGATCTGAAGACAGGCTCCAGGCTCTGAGCTAGCTGTTGGCACAGAGCTTGACGTGGGGCTCGAACCCACAAACTGTGAGATCGTGACCTGAGCCAAAGTCGGACGCTCAACCAACTGAACCACCCAGGAGCCCCCCCACTTGACATCTTGATGGCAGACTTGTAAAAGACCTTGACCCAGAGGATCCAGTTAAGTTGTACCTGGATTCCTGACATATAGAGATTGTAAAATGGTAAATGTGTGTTGTTTTATCCACCAAATTTATGGATAAATGCTATGCAAAGACGTATAGCTGATATATATATATATCTCATATATATATATCTCAGACTGTATTTTATTGAAGAATGTCTGCAGAGACATCTAGAAAAAGAAGCTCTTCAGTGTTTCAGCATTCCTTGATCTTAATTCCATGTTTTAGTTTGGTTACTGCCATTGGTAGGGTTGACAGCTGGAAAAATTAAAACATACAGGTAATGAATGGAAATGGGCCTTATGTTGTAGAAAGGCCACTAAACTGAGAGTCACAAAGTCCAGGTTTTTGTCTTAACACCCCAATAATACCAGCTAATATTTATTAAATACACAACAGGGACCAGGAGAGCCCTATTTATTCATTATCTCATTTAACTGAAGCAGTTTGACTGTAAAGTAGTCTCTCAGGCAAGATGACTAGAGCCAAGACTAGGGCAGACTCCTCAGGTATGAACACACAATAATTGCACAAGTGGGCACTTGCAAGGCTGATGATGTTCAAAGCCATCGTATTTTGGAGGACAGATTTTTTTCATCAAAGACATTTCAGTGTTAAATAAGAGGCTTTTCTGGTTATCATTTAAGGTTTCCTTGGTGAATTTAATAAGAGCTTCACTGCGTGCTATAACATCCTTCAGGCCAGTGGAAGGAACAAATATGGCAGCCAAATGATCAGATAGTGGAAAACAGAACATGTCCACCTGGCCTGGAGGAGAAGGAGGTTTGAAGTTGTAACCATGGGGTGGATTCTTCCCTGTGTCCAGGGAAATCCCAGATGCAGTTACCCAACCACCAGGTGAAAGCCATGGCTAAAAATTTGAGCAACATAACCATTGAGTCCCATTTGGGACCACCAATAAATACCTGGATGGCAAGACTAGTCAAAACCAAACCAATTACTGTCCTTTAGTATAACAGAATAACTACACAGTCCCAATAATATCCAGCCCATACTCATGGTACAAATGAGTTAGTTGTTTAGAGTAATTTTTCAGTTCCCAACATAGGGATGCTCAGGCTTGCTAGTGTCCATAACCTAGAATAAACCACATAAACCCATCACAAATGTGAGCATAGCCACCCATGGCTCTGATGGTGGTATTTTTAAGACTTTTTTGGTCAGTAGCTCAGTTAGCTGCCTATATAGTTTACTGACAGAAAAAAAACAAAAACAAAAACAAAAACAAAACCACACAACAACAATCCAGGCCCAGTGTTTTCAATAGTGTGTGCTACAGACCAGTTTTCTGGCTCAATATTGGTAAAAGCATATAAATTAAGAGTAGCTGTCCTAGCTTTTTCTTTCTTTATGTACTGCTTTTGGGCCTTCCAATTCCCTCCCTGGTGTGGTGATACCCACCATGGCAGTTCTGACAGATTAGAGAGGGGAAGCTGCCCAATACTCAACTGGTGGATTGATTTCTTCAAAGACAGTAGTGGGCCCGCTGTATAAAGGTATATCCATCAGGTGCCCATCCCATGACCAACCACCATAGGAGAAGTAGAAGTCAAATGTGGAAAAGAAGACATGTAATAGAAATTATAGAGGGAAGTCTTCCTCTTCTGCAAGAGTTGCACTTGTGGCCTGACCTCAGATGTTAATGTGGCTGCAGCTTTAGAAATTTGACCAGGTTGTGGATACCATACATGATGACCAGGGAGGTAGCACTGTCAGGTGTGAGAGGAGTTGGGCTGGGTAGGGGATATATCAGACCAGGACCCCCACTTTCCCCCCTTTTTCAATAGTGAGTGTTTCATTCCAGGTATAGTACATTTCAGCAAGTTCAGCTAATAGCAAGATAATAGGATCCCACTGGTGACTGAGTATTCCCCACGGACCCAAGGGAGTGAAGTAACTCACCCATCCTGGTGAAACATCTTATTACAAATTCCAGTAGATAACTCTTTTGTGGGGGCTTGGTGTTGTCAGCAGCAAGTGTTTATCCATGGTGAGATTTGGGGTAACAGCTATTTCTGCAACTTCCATTACTTTACGGTATTGAGAGTCTTAACAGAGGTCCCCAGGGTTGACATATGGGGACATTTATTTTTGAGAGAGAGAGAGAGAGAGAGCATGAGCAGGGGAGGGGCAGAGAGAGAGGGAGACAGAGGATCTGAACTGGGCTCTGTGCTGACAGCAGACAACCCTATATGCAGCTTGAACTCATGGAACTGCGAGATCATGACCCAAGCCAAAGTCAGAGGCTTAACCAACTGAGCCACCCAGGCACCTCCTGGGACAACTGGCTTGATCATTCAAATGTATTAAAGCCTGGGACAGTACTTTAGTCCAACCAGCCAAGGTGGTTTTACTTGTTGGTAATTTAATATGTTTTTATTATTCCATTCATTCTACCAACACTACTGCTTATGGGTTATAGAGGAGATGGAATCTTTATTTAGTGTCATGTTCTTTTGCCCAGTCTTATAGATTATGACCTTTGAAATGTGACCCCTGATCACTGTCTATCTGACAGTGTCCATACATGGTATTCACCTTCTCAAATCCCCCAGTGATGGCAGCCTGGCTTACCCAGAAATAGGAGAAAGCATGGGTTAGGCCAGATGCAGTGTCCACACCAACTAGGGCATATTTAGAACTCCCACTCAAAGAGAAAGAGGCCAATGTAATCAATTAGCTAATCCCTTACCAGTTGGGAACTTTGGTGGATAGAGTCAGACTTCTCTGTCAGTTTTCTTAGGTATTGTTTCCAACGCACAATATACTGTTACTGCATTGACCAAGTCACTGTATTTCAAGGGCAATCCAGAATCCTTGGCAATACACCATCCCACCAGGGCACTAAGTAGCCACTCTTGCTATGCACTCAATCTACTGTATGTACTGAAGGGTCAATTCCTCGGGCTTATACCAGAGCTAAGACATCAGCTTTGATAGCCAAGGGATCTCAGCCTTTTCTAAACCAGGACATAGAATACAATGAGGATTGCCTCAGGCTCTTGCAGGTGAACCAAATGTTATTCTGTATATTCAGACCCCACAAGGGCTTTTTTATGATCATCTACCTCTCAGCTTCCCATTGTCCAAGCCATAGGGTTAATCCCTTTAGGATAACTCAATTGTTAGTGCAAAGTATTAATGGCCAGAGCTCATGGGTGATCACCAGCCAAACCACTCTGAGTTCAACCCACAGGCTGCTGCAATTCACTCTCATTTCTAGGCATCTGTATACCAGATGTTAATGAGAATCTTCTCCATTCCTGCTGTACAGGCCATAGCAGCCAACAAAGAAATAGTAAACATTTGGAGGATCTAACATATTCTAACATATTCTAAGGACCCTCATAGCACTTGCATTCTAGAAACAATGGGCAAGTGGAGAGCATGTACCTCTGTTCCAAAAAGGTGTATCGCTTAGTCAATGTGGGAGTTTAAGCCATGGCAGAAGTGAGTCAATGGAACATATTCTCAACCCATCCCTTGATAGGAGGGAAAGCTCTTACGAAGATATGTTGTTCTTTCATGAGAAGGTCTACCTGGAGAACTGAGTACACTGCTAGGAGCTGTTGCTCTTTGGGGACATAACGGGTTGTTCCCCCTTCCAGAGCTGACACCAAATTCCTGGATGTGTGTTCCTTCTGTTGTCTCTGTCACAGCATCCAGCCCACACATCACAGGCCTATCCAATTCAACTGATGGCCCTGCTTGGGAGGTGACCACAGTTTTAATCTCCTTTACTAGTATATTCTGCTTTCTCAACAGCAACTCGCTGCTCTGATGCTGAACTGATGACCAGTTCCACAACGGCTCTTTCTTTACCAGGGAAGATAATGGACAAAGTCACTGTGCCAGGGGCAGAACAAACATGCTCCAAAATCGAAAAGTCCCTACAAAGCTTTGTACCTCTTCTATGCTCTGAGAAGCTGGATGGGCTTGCACCTTATCAATCACAGATTCTGTGATACTGCACATCTTACCCAACCAAATGACTCCAAAAAAATTTATATCAGTGCCTGGACCTGGAATTTTCTGTGAGTTCACTGTCCATCCTCTCTCTGACAGATGTTCTAGCAAAGCCTGTAGGGTGCCCTGCAACAAAAGCAGATCTTCACATGTTAACATTTTAGTGATGTGGAAAAGGAGAACAGGAAAATGTGTTGGGTTACGATCCCATGATGTATGATGGAGCTGTGCTGGTAATTTTGAGGAAGCATTTGAAGGTCCATTATTATCCCTTCCACATGAAGGCAAACAGATCCTGACTCAGTGGCCAAGAAGATACCAAAAAAAGACATTTTCAAAGTCCAGCCACAGCATGGTATATTTGTAGGAATACAAAGTATCTAAGATGGTGGCAGTGTTTGGCAGAGCCACATGTATGGGAGCACTACCTTGTTCAATTTTCAGTAGTCCACAGTCATCCATCATGAGCCATCTGACTTTATTACAGACCATATCAAGCTGGTGAAGACACTATAGGCAACATATAAATACCCACTTGGCATAGTTCTTAGTTTCTCCTATCTCCTGATGCCCCCTGACAATTTATATTGACAGTTATCACTCTTCACAGCGGGGTACAGTCTTACCAGTTCCCAGGCATTTCCCCTTAGCACTGGTTTGATTAGTCTAACCTGGAGGCAGAATTTCCCAGTAAAAGAGTTTGATCCTGTAGGATGTCAGTGTACAGTACATTTTCTGGTATTGGAGAAATAAAATCCTCACTGTGTTGTACACAGTGTAGTACACCTGAAACTTATATAAGGTTGTTTACCAACTATACTTCAGTTAAAAAAAAACTCATTTGGGGGGTGCCTGGGTGTCTCAGTGGGTGAGCATCCAACTCCTGATTTCAGCTCAGGTTATGATCCCAGGGTTGTGGGATCAAGTCTCTATGTTGGGCTCTGCACTGAGCATAGAGCCTGCTTAAGATTATCTCTCTCTTTCCCTTTGACCTTCTCCCCTGCTTGCACTCTCTCTCTCTTAAAAAAAGTCATTTTTTTGGAGGGGAGAATGCCCAATTTTCAGTGTCAAAAGAACTTTCTGAATACAACCATTTGACTTCTGTAACCATTGACAGTGGTGATAAGGCCAGAAAACTTCTGAGGGTTCCCATCTATTACAGTCCATTTGGATTCCAAACACTGGAACTGTCACCTTTTGTTTCTAGAGAACCAGTGAATAGTGAGCTTAACATTAGGCCTGTGATTCCCTCCAAAAACTCTCAGCAGGAGGCAATGTTGGCCTAACTCCTGTAACTAAGGCATAGAAGCCACTCACCCCAAATAGAACTGTATCCCCGAGGCCTCTGTTGGAGCAGATGAGGAAACAGGGACTGTAGGGGCAGAGGGGATTGTTCTGAACTGCTGTTAAGGTTTTAAGCTTTTGATAGGCCCACCAAGACAGTATTGGGTTGTCTGTCTATCTGTTCAGGTGGAGTCCCTGCAGCAATGATGTCAAACCCCACTTGCTTTCATGTTATTTTACTGGACCTTTTATAGGTGATTGGGGTAGCCTTTTAATTTTCCAACTTCCCTCTCTATCTTAGGTCTTTCCTATAGGCCATTCCCATCCCCAGGCTTTTTCAGTTTCCTACAAATCAGCATTATATTGTCCACTATTACAAAAATCTTGTTCCACAGCTAGATTCCACAAGGATATCATCATCTGATATCAGGTGCTGGGACTGCCTGGGGAATTCCCTTCAGTGACAGGAGCATAGGTTGCCTGTGTCATACTGAACTCCCTAAGAATTTGTTGAATCTCCTCTACTGATTTCCAGGACCCCACTTCCCAAGGAGGTCCTCCTTATTGGGCAATCCTTGGATGGAATAATCCAATCTATAAGAGAGTGAGCACCTTGAATCCCCTGAGCACCATGCAGGTGTGTGTGAGGGCAGGGTGTGTTGATGTTGCTCATTTTATCTGCCTCATGCCAGGTCAGAGAAACGCCATCACCCTTATATCTCATAGCTGCACCAACCATGCCTGGGTCCTTTCTCTGGCCTTTTGCTGGAAATTGGCAGCTGTATCATCAGTAAGCTCAGTGAGACTATATTCTCTCAACATGATGGTTTCCTGAACTGGGGGCTGCTCTGCTGCCTAAGGCTGTTGTTGTTGTGTTTTTCCTTTTCTTTGCATTAGGGATCACATGGCGTGGCACGGGGAGCCTTTTGTCCATGTCACTGTTGATAATCACAATATCCTCCCCTTCATTCTCCTCACTATCCCAGGATTCTACATCTTAGTGTTCCAGCAAGACTTTGTCATGGTGCTGGGGCTTTAATTTACTGTAGCGTGGGTCCTCCTAGCTTTGCAAAATGGCATGCTGAAGTTTCCAGTTTACCATTCCGTTCTTCCACCTGATCTGCCAGCCTGAAGCTCGCAGAGTAGTGGAAACCTGCACATCCTTCTGTAACCTCTTCCTTTCTTCCAACTTTCTAACTAGAACCCCAGCCTCATATTGGGCTTCAGTGGCCAAAATGCCGTTTCGTTTCCTTTCTTTGTCTTCAGTGTGCTATGTGCAGTTCCTCAAATAAGCACATTACACCAGTGGCCTCAACAAGGGCCTTACTCTCTCAAAGCCGTGTTCTTGGAACAGCTCCCACTGTGGGGACAACAGACAGAGCAAGGACAGAGGAGGGGATGCTGAGACCCTGACTGTCCAGGTCCAGCTTGTAGATCAACCATCTGTCCTCTCAATTACCTCCTCCAACACTCTCAAAGCTGACGGCATCCAGATGAGTTAGTTGTAAATACTGCCATATCTTTGAGGATATATCTTATATATTTAATGAGGTTCCAAGATTCAAAAGAAAAGAGAACCTATCTTTCTAAATGTTTTAAGTACCTATTATGTGTCAGGTGCTCTGTATCATGGCTCCAAAGATCCCTCATTCCCTTAGTCTGAATAGGAAAAATACACCAACAAGAAAGAAAGTGAGAGAGACAGTGGGAGGGAAGAAGGAAGGAGAGGAGGGGAGGGAAGGAGAGGGGAAGAGAAAGGAAGAGAAGCAAAGGAAAGGAAAGGAAAGGAAAGGAAAGGAAGGAAAGGAAAGAAAGGAAAGGAAGGAAAGGAAAGGAAAAATAAAAGGAAAGAAGGAGGTCAGCTAAGTGTACTTACACACGTTTATATTATATATTTGTATGTAGTTATCTATGCCATTAATATGTACTATATGTAATATATACTATATATACTGTTTTGAGAATGAGTTTTAGTTGTTAGTTTATATATATATACATATATATATATTAGTTCATCATAAAAACTTTCTGCATAAAAATACAAATAAATTCATAAAATTAATACTGGTCATGTATCACATATTATTTTGAAGTAATTATGGTAAAAATTCCATTGGAATACTACTCACATTTAAAACTTATCACATCATTTGCTTCCTTATAATATCCAAACCCTCTGCTCCATCCCCTCTCTACTACCCAAGAGAAAAACTGCCTACATCCTGTATCAAAGTCTGGATATGTTATAATTAGGATTAAAGGTAGGATTGGGATTCAGTTATGAACATCAAACTAACTTTGCATTATGTGTGTGATTTTCTGCATAAGTTTTATTTGATATTAATATAAAGGAAAATTCCCAACAATTGTTGCTAAAGACTAAAGACAATCATTTTTCTAAGCTCTCTAGAGGTATTATCTCATTTATTTTTCATAGAAATTTTGTGTGGCAAATGTTTTATTTCCCATTTTGCAGATGAAAATACTGGTGCACAGAAAGGTTACGTCATTTGCTCAGGGGCACATGACTAGTACATGGTGGAGTCAGGATTTGAACCCAGGCTATCTGAACCCCAGAGCCCATGTTCTTTACCTGTCACATTCTACTACATGTGATACCAATTTCATGGTATTCCAATACCATGAAATCTAAAGTTCAAAACTTAGAGGCAAGAATTGAAAGAGCCAGCCTTGTGAAAATCTCCGCAGATTTGTTCAGTGGGAGGAAAATTCCTGTATTATCCACAGCGCATAGAAATGGACATGGCTGTACAACATTACTGCTTCCTCACTCCAAGCCTTCCAGAGCTAGAAAGTGTAGAATCAGGTCCTGGATGTTCTAGTCTTCAATATTTTAAGGCATGAATGTGGCAGAAAATGGTTATCAACAAAATATGAATCCATGGGTATAAAGCCATATAATATAACAAATGAGCAGCCACCTCTATTATAAGATTTTTTCCCCTCCAGGTTTAAAAAAATATGGATGTCAAAGAAATTGAATTTTGTTGATAAAGAGTGATAGAAGACATTGTCTATGATGCCATTGCAAGGCTAACAAAGCGACATACTCTTGGCCATAAAAGCCAGTGCTCACAAGCAGTGGCAGGGGATGTGTGCAAAGGAGAATAGTGGGGATGGGGATGACAACATGCTTTTCCAAGTTATCAGGGTCTTTGAGCGGCAGGTTTCTGTTCTCAGCCCCCATGAAGCTTTGGCAAAGCACAAAATAAAAATCATTTCTTAAAAGAATATAATGAATTATGTCAGCCTTTGTGAATTAAAGTACTCTGTAGGGAAGCCAAAGCGTGTGCTGCATAGACTTTGGTGAAGATTAGGAAAGAATAAAGACTTGATTATGGTTTCTGTTTTCTTTCAACTACCACTCACACATTTCTTAATGTGAATTTTCTTCTCATATTATTCCTGGTAGTTGATTTGAATTTAGCATTAATAAACCTGACAGCCAGATATAATAACTTATTGCTGGAACGTGTTCTTTATAATTCAGACATTTCTTTCTTTCTTTGGGAGGAAGTGAGTATAAAACTGAGAAAGACTCATGTAGACACCACTCTCTATATCCTAAGAAAGATGAAAGACATTTTTGCAGTTTTTAGAATAAACAATTCCAATGTCTATTATTCTCAAGTATATTAAACACATGGAGAGCAATCTCCACTTTTAAGAAATGTCACTAATTTAGTGTTTTTTTAGTTCACCAAATACCTATTGGGCACTTATTGTGTCCTACCTATGTCCGCTTCTTTGGTTATGAGGGCAGTTTGAAATAATCTAGATGTTCCTTAACCTTACAATCTAATGAGTAGGAATAAATGATAAAATGAGTATATACTAATCAATGTTAATGTAAACTTATCAATAATAATGCAATTTCAGACAGTGAAAGTGCTATTAAAAAATCATCCCAACAAAACAAATCATCCCAATTTGACTTTTAATTTTTTTCCCCAAGAAACATGCCTTCTAAATGTAAATTACAAGTTTTAAAAGGCCACTTAATTTCCATGCAGAGTCTAAATAAATAGTAATATATTTTCACTAGGATATTTTAAATGGGGCAACTTGGGATAAGTAACTATTGACTAGTAGGTATCTTAGGGTAGTCTCCTCACTCTTGGCGTCATGGTCTGAAGCATTCTAGAATGACTTTATTGTCATAGAGAGTGCTACAAATATCATTCACTTTCCAAACTGACAAATGTGGAGAATATGAATTGTTGCTAACACAGGCAAGGAGGTCTAAACCTAGATATAAGACCATTGTATGTTTTAAAAACAATAACAACAAATAAACCACAACCTCAGTGAAACTTTCTCTGATGGCATTAACCCATTTTAATATGGCTAATTCCTGACTTTTTGAGTGCCTTTACTATCTCAATGACATAATTAAGAAAAAGTTAAAGTTACTGGCATTGCACATGTAGTATTTTATTATTTTTGTTCCTGCTGTGTGAGTTTCCCACAAGCACTGAAGTTCCTCACAACATATATGGCTTTGAATAATATGCATTAGGATATTAGCAGCTGCTACATTTAATATGGTTGGTGGATACATGCAATGTCAAAGTATGTGATCAAGTGAAAAAATTCAGAGAAAACAGTTTCAACCATTTATATATGTTGCATAAAATGAAACTTGGTTAGTTTGGTGTTATAATTGGTGGGCAAAAGACTGTAGCTCTCTAAGCCAAGTCACCATACATATGTGGGGGAGACATGAGTGAGATCATAAGAGGCCACAGCAAACACAAACAAACAAACAAACAAACAAACATGAAACCTATACGAAGGCAGGTAGGAAATGGGAAAAGCACCAGAAGGAGAGGACACAAGGAAGCAGAATAGGCATGCAGTGGGTCCTGATGACTGAGAACCAGGCTGCTACTGGGGGGTGATCTCCATCACAGACACCAGAGGAAGTTTCAGTAGCATCACCTGTGGCCAAACAAGTGAGGCAGGACAGTGGCTGGAGATTCTGCCCTGTGAAACTAGACTGCTTGGACTAGAGCACTGGCTCACCACTTACCAGCATTGCAAGCTAAGTTGCTTGAGCAAGTCGCTTAACTTCTGCATGCCTCAATACATCCAGTTTTTTAAAAAAGTGATGTTGATTATAATACTATATATTTCATAGGGCTACTGTATGGATTAAACAATACGGTTTGTGCAAAGTTCTTAGAACTGTATGTGGCACATAGAGATATAGTACTACATCTAGGGAGACTGGGTGAGCTATAAGTCTCCAAATTGTGTTAATAAAGTTTGATGTAGGCCTTAAGGTTAAATCTGAAGTCCTACATTTCAGGGTCAGGATGGAGTTTGAATCTTTTTGGAATGGACATCATTTCTAGTCCAAGGAAACAAAGGAGAGATCTCTTACTGTAAAAATAATATTAAAATATTCTAGGTGACACAGGTTTTTTGAAAGTCAAGTTATTAAAATATAGGTTCAAAGATGAGGAAATCTTGGGAAAGTAGTATTAGGTGGACATGACTTTACACTGTGCCATAAGGGTAATGGTAGAGACTTGGTGAATGGAACAGGATTTGGCCCAGATGGGGCTGGATGCAGAGTTTAAGTGGATTTACTTGTGGAAATTTGCAAGGGGAAGAATCCGGAAACTATACAAGAGCACTGTCATCTCCAGAGAGAGGCAGCTGTTTCTATATGACTATCTATGACTATGACCTGTAGAATCATGACATATTTGCAGAGAAGACTCTGTTTGTTACTTTGTCAACAATAAAGCCCAAGAATAGGTCTTATCTTGACCTTGGTGATAACCACCCACTCATTACTCTTTGTGCCAACTCAGTTGCTCTACAAAACCTTTATATGAGTTCTCTCACAAAGCAAATGACCACTTAGATCTTGTAGCAAACATTTGGCAGTTTGATTTTTTTTGTCATATCATCTTATTAATAAATATTTTAGGTAAATTTTAGAATATGACCATACATTTAGGCACCTGTAAAGCATTATTTTCCCCAAATTTATTCAGATATAATTAATATATAACATTGTATAAGTTTAAAGTATACAGTATGATGGTTTGATTCATGCATATTATTAAAAAATGATTACTGCAATCAGGTTAGTTAACACATCTTTGACCTCACACAATAATTGCCATTTTGCTGTTGTTACAGTAAGAATATCAAAGGTCTACTCTCATAATAACTTTCAAGTAATGCAATAGTGTTGTTAACTATAACCATACTGCTCTACCTTAGATTCCCAGAACATATTCATTTTATAACTGAAAGTTTATACCTTTTAAGGAATATCTCCCCATTTCCCCCAGCCCTGGAAACCAACATTCTGTTTCTTTGAATTTGATGTTTTTTGATTCCACATAGAAGTGAAATCATGGAGTATATATCTTTCTCTGTCTGACTTACCTCACTTAGCACAAAGTCCTCAGGATCCAACCATGTTGTTGCAAATAGCAGGATTTCCTTCCTTCTCATGGCTGGATGATATTTCAGTGTAAATAAATGCAATTTTAGGTTATTTCCATGTCTTGGCCTTTGTGAATAATGCTAGAAATATCTTTCTGAGATCATGATTTCATTTCCTTTGGATTCCCAGAAGTGGGATTGCTGGATCTTATGGTAGTCCTATTTTTAATTTTTGGAGGAATCTCCATTATGTTTTTCACGGTGGCTTTATCAACTTATCTTTCCTCCAACAGTGCTTGAAGGGTTCCTTTCTCTCCACATCCACACCACACTTGTTACCTCTTGTCTTCTTGATAATACTTATTCCAGCAAGTGCAAGGTGGTATGTCATTGTGATTTTTTCTCCCCTGATGATTAGTGATATTGAGCATCTTTTCATGTACCTGTTGGCCATTTGAATGCCCTCTTTGGAAAAACGTCTATTTTCAATATTGGAGTGCTTATTTTTTGCTATTGAGTTGTATGAAGTCTTTATATATATTAAATATATTTATATATTATCAGTATGTCTTGCAAATACTTTCTTCTCTTTTGCAGGTTGCCTTTTCCTTTCATTGCTTTCTTTGCCATGTAGAAGAATTTTAGTTTGATATAGTCTCACATGCTAACTTTTTTCTTTCGTTGCTGTATAATTTTGAAATTTTATCTAAACAACCATTGCCAAGACCAATATCATGGGGGAATTTCCCCCATGTTATCTTCGAGGAATTTTACAGTATCAAATCTTACATTAAAATCTTTAACCTGGGGTGCCTGGGGGGTATAGTTGGTTAAACGTCCAACTCTTGATCTTGGCCCAGGTCATGGTCTCACAATTTGTGAGTTCGAGTCAGGCATTGGGCTCTGTGCTGATAGTGAGAAGCATGCTTGGGATTCTATCTCTCCTTCTCTCTGCCCTTTCCTAGCTTGTGCTCTCTCTCCCTCAAAATAAATAAATAAACTTAACTTTTAAAAAAATTAAAAATCTTTAATCTGTTTTGAATTAATTTTTGTGAGTGGTGTATTACAGATGTCTAATTTCATTCTTCTGCATATCATTACCCAGATTTTCCAACACCATTTGTTAGAGAGACTGAACTTTCCCCCACTCAGTTCTCTTCGCTCCCTTCTCAAATATTATCTGACTGTGTATGTGAGGGTTTCTCCTGGATTCTTCATTCTTCCATTGGTCTAATGTGTCTATTTTTATGCCAGTATTGTACTGTTTTAATTACTCTAGCTTTGTAATATAGTTTGAAATCAGGAAGAATGATGCTTCCAGCTTTGTTTACTTCTCAGGATTGTTCTGGTTATTCGGGGTATTTTGTGATTTCATATGAATTTTAGAATTATTTTTCTACTTCTGTGAAAAAATGCCACTGGAATTTTGATAGGGATTACACTGACTCTACAAATATCTTTGGGTAGTATGGACATTTTAACAATATTAACTTCCAACCCTTGAAAATGAGATATCTTTTCATTTATTTGTGTCTTCTTGAATTTATTTAACCAATGCCTTATAGTTCTCAGTGTATATATCTTTCACCCACCTGATTAAATTTATTATTTTTGTTTGTTTATTTTTAATGCTATTATAAATGGGATTGTTTTATTTCTTTCTCATGCAGTTAATTGTTGGCTTATAGAAATGTAACTGATTTGCAGATGTTAATTTTGTATCCTACAGCTTTACTGAATTTATTGATTAGTTCCAACGGGTCTTTTTTGTTTTAGAGGAGCCTTTAGGATTTTCCATGTGCAAGATCAGGTTATCAGCAAGCAGATAGTTTTACTTCTTCCTTTCTGATTTGGATGGCTTTACTTCTTTTTCTTGCTTAATGATCTGGGTAGGACTTCCAGTCCTGTGTTGAATAGTAATGGTGAGATAAGGCATCCTTGTCTTCTTCATGATGTTAGGGGGAAAACCATCAGCCTTTCACCATTGAATATGACTTTAGTTTTCAATATGACATATTCTTAAATAGCCTTTATTATATTGAGTATGTTCCTTCTATATCCAATCTGTTGAGAGTTTTTATGAGGAAAAGATGCTGTATTTTGATAAATGTTTTTTGTCTGCATCTATTGAGATGATCTCATGATTTTTGTTTTTCATTCTACTGATGTGGTGCATCATATTTATTGATATGCATATGTTTAATTTTCCTTGCATCCCTGGGATGAATCCCACTTGATCATGGTATATGATCCTTTTAATGTGCTTTTGACTTTGGCTGCTAGTATTTTGTGGAGAATTTTTGTATCTATATTCATCAGGGATATTGGCCTGTAGTTTTCTTTTCTTTTGGTGTTCTTACCTGGCTTTAGTATCAAGCTAATTCTGGCTTCATAAAATTAGTTTGGGAGAGTTCCCTCCTCTTCATCTTTTAAGATAGTTTAAGAAGGCTTAGGATCATTCACCGTGAAACCATCTGGTCCTAAATTTTTATTTGTTGGGAGGTTTTTGATTACTGATTCAATCCCTTGTTATGTATCTGCTCATATTTTGTACTTCTTCCAATTCAGACTTGGTAGGTTGTATATTTCTAGAAAGGTTTCAATTTCTTCTAGATTTTCAATTTGTTGGCATATAATTGTTCACAGTATTTTGTTACAATCTTTTGCATTTCTGTGGTAGGTATTATAAGGTCTTCTCTTTCATTTCTTGTATTTATTTGAGTCCTTTCTCTTTGTTTTCTTGGTAAGTATAGGCAAAAGTTAGTTAATTTTGTTTATATTTTTGAAAATCCAATTCTTAGTTTTGTTGATTTTTTCTATTGTTTCTCTATTCTCATTTAAATTATTTCTGCTCTAATCTTTATGCCTCCCACCTGCTAAATTTCAGCTTCTTTTAATGTTCCTTGAGGTATAAAGTTACATTGTTTATTTGAGATCTTTTTATTTAAATGTATGCATTTATTAGTATACACTTCCCTCAGCACTACTTCTGCTTAAACTCATGTTTTGATACGTTCAGTTTCTATTTTCATTTGTTTCAAATGAAACAAATTTGATTTTCATTTTGATTTACTATTTGCATATCAGTTTCTAGGAGTGTGTTGTTTAATTTCCACATATTTGTGAACTTTCTAGTTTTCCTCCTGTTGTTGACGCCTAATTTCATTCCATTATAACTGGAAAAGATACTTGGTATGATTTCATTTAAAAAAAAATGCTAAAACTTGTTTTGTGGACTAACATGGATCTATACTGAAGAATGTTCCATGTGTGCTTGAAAACAATGTGTATTCTGCTGTTGTTGGATAAAATGTTCTGTAAATATCTGTTAAATCTAAGTGATGTAAAGAGTATTTCAAGTCCCATGTTTCTTTACTAGTTTTCTGTCTGGGTGATCTAACCATTGATAAAAGTAGGGTTTTAAAGACTCCCACTGCTATTGTATTGTTGTATCTTAACCCCTTTCAGTATTTGCTTTATTTCTTTAAGTACTGTGTTATCAGATGCATATATATTTATAATTGTTATATAATCTTAAATTGACCACTTTATGATATTATAGCATGAGCTTCCTTGTCTTTTGATATAGTTTTTGACTTAAGGTTTATTTTGTCTGATACAATTATATTTACCCTTACTCTTTCCTAATTTCCATTTGCGTGGAATATCTTCTTTCACCCCTTCACTTATGTGTGCCTACGTGTGTCCTTGAAGTTGAAATGAATCTCTTGTAGGCAACATGTAGTTGGGTTTGGGTTTTCTTTGGTCTATTCAACCACTTTTTGTTTTTTGACTGGAGGATTTAACTCATTGACATTCAAAGTAATTATTGCTGTGTAAGGACTTACTATTGCCATCTTTTTAATTGTTTCTGGCTATTTTGTATTTCCTTTGATGCTTTCTTTCTCTGTGAATTGATGATTTTCTCCAGTAGTATATTTGTAGTCTTTTCTTTAAACTTGTGTGTATCTACTATAAGTTTTTGTTTCATGGTTACTCTGACATTTACTTTAAATAGCTTATTAATATGTCTATTTTAAGACGGTAACAACTTAGTTTGATTGTATACAAAGCTGTACTCCTTCACTCCCACCCACCATTTTATGTTTTTGATGCCATAATTTTATCTTTTTATATTTTGTATCCAATAAAAAATCATTTTAGCTATATCTATTGCTAACAGTTTTGTCCTTCAACATTTACACTATAGTTAAGTGGTTAACACACCACCATATTATAGTATTAGGGAATTATAAATCTGATTATATACCTACCTTTACCAGTGTGTTGTGTATTTTCATATATTTTCGTGTTTTTTGTTTTTTAAGTTTATTTATTTATTTTGAGAGAGAGGGAGAGAGAGAAAGAAAAGGAAAGAGAGGCAGAGAGAGAGAGGGAGAGAAAGAATCTCAAGCAGGTTCCAAATGTCAGTGCAGAACCTGATATGAGTCTTGAACTCATGAACTGTGAGGTTGTGACCTCAGCTGAAATCAAGATTCAGATGCTTAGCTAGCTGAGCCACCCAGGTGCCCCATCATATGTTTTCATGTTTCTATTTAGTGCCCTTTTGTTTAAGCTTGAAGAACTCCTTTCAGCATGTACTTCCTCAGCTTTTGTTTTTCTCATAACAAAATGAGATATTTTGTTGTATCTCATCTTTATTTTTGAAGAACAACTTTGCTTAGTGAAGTATATTTGCTTGGTAATTTTATCTTTCTTTCAGCACTATGAATATATCATCCTATTTTCTCCTGAGACTTGCAAGATTTCTGTTTAGAAACCTGCTGATTAGCATTATATTTGTTCCCTTGTCTGAGATTTTTTTTCCTTTTGCTGCTTTTAAAATTCTCTGTTTTGATTTTGGACAGTTTTACTATAATGCATGCTGTATAAGATCACTTTGGGTTGACATTATGACATGACCTATTGCTTCAAAAACCTGGGTGTTCAAAGCTCTGAACCTGTTTGGGAAGTTCTCAGGTATCATTTCTTTAAATAAGCTTTCTCCTCTTCTTCTGCTATTCTCCGCCTGGGACTCAAATGATGCATAGCTCCTTTCTTTTCATGATTTTCCATAAGTCACATAGGCTTCCTTCTTTCTTTTTCATTCACCTTTCTTTTTGCTCCTCTGACTATATAATTTCAAATGATCTGTCTTTAAGGTAACTGATTGTTTCTTCTGTGTGGTACAATCTGCTGTTGTAGCTCTTTTTTGATTTCTTCAGTTCAATAATTGTATTCTTCAACTCCAAAATTTCTTATTGGTTATTTTTGGATCTTCTATTATCTTTACCCAACTCCGTGTTTTCTTATTATAGAGTTTTCTTGATTTCATTACATTGTTTATCTGAGTTCTTTTGTAGCTCTCTGAGCATCTTTAGAATTATTTTGATTTTTTGTTGGGCAAATCACGTATCTCTCTTTCTCCAGGATTAGTTACTGGAGTTTGCTGTGTTCATTTTATAGTTTCATGTTTCCCTGTCTTTGTGACCCCAATAGCTTGTTTGTGGTATCTACACATATGAAGAAGCATTTAGCTCTTGCAGACTTTGTAGAGGCTGACTTCAGTAAGGAAAGAACTTTACCTAAGGGTAACAATGTGCTAGATCATCTTATGACTCTGATTCTAGTGTTGCAGGATGACATATGCAGGAGTGTGTGGTGGCTCTGGGTCTGGGGGCTATAATGTCTCATTGACTCAGACTATTAGCTTCTACAGCATCAACAACTATGTGGTCCCTGGCAAGCACTACAGGAGCTCCACAGTGGCTTCAAAGGCTGTTGAGGTTCTCAGTGTCACCTCTAGGACCAGTGGCTGGGGACCAGGATAGGCAGCATGATGGCCAGAGCAGATGGTGTGCACATAATCAGCTGTGGGCAGGTTCCTGTGTAGTGGCCGGGGCCAGCCTTAGATACTAGTGCAATGAGTGGTAGGTACCAGGACTAACAGCAAGGATCTGGACCTACTGTGGGTGCCATATGTCAGTTTCAAGGATCCTGGTTGTCAGCATGTACTTCTACTACTGCAAGGTCTCTCCTTGGGTGCCTGGCAGTGGATGCTGGTGATGGCTGTCAGTATGGGGGTATTCAGCAGTATGGAGAGGCTATCAGCAGATTAGCCCTGTAGTGCAGACCAATGTCAGGAGATAGTTCAGATTCAATCCCATTTGCAAATGTTGGGGCCCTGGCTATTGGTATGCACTCCTGTGGCAGTCAGATGACCCCACCAATGTGTACAAAGAACTGGAGGCTGGTGATGGGTTTGACCTGAGAATGTGCAGGTGCACAGAGAGGAAAATCTAGATGAAAGTGAGCCTAGTGGTGAAGGCCAGTGACTGTAGATATGGCTGGATCTGGGCTTATAGGACCTATGGGGTCCTTGGTTGTCTTCCTGCATTTTGGTGGCTGCAGGATCTTGCAACAGTATGCACAGAACAGTAGAGAATGGTTATGAGAGTCAGGCCAGTAGTGTGCAAGTGAGCAGCTGTAAGAGTTAGGCCCAAGAGTACACAGAGGAGGGGGATAAGCTGGGGTCTAGGCTGATGCCTTGCACTTGCTTAGCTACAGAAGATTGGGCTGGCTTCCTGTGCAGATTCTAGGCTCTGATGAGGGCAAGGGTGGGGAGGGTATGAGGAAAGACTCAGATATCTGGCATCTTCAAAGGCAAATAACTGAAGTGAAAACTCTGATAAAATCCACAGAAGGTTCACAGTGGCTGTTCTGACCATTGGTTTCTTCAATGGTAAAAGTGCTGGTTGCTAGGAAATATGGTTGCTCCTAATGCATAGCTGATACTGGTAACCCCTGCTCTTCATCCTTGTTCCTAGCTATCTCTATACACCTTAGCTTTGCCAGTCTCTGGATGGCATGAAACTGAAGCAGGCCCATCAGTTTCCTTTTAGCTGAATTTTAGAACTTGACTCTACATTTTGGGCACCTGTGAAGCTAACTATTTAACTCTGGTCATGTCCTCTCTCAGTTGTGGGTTATGTGTCTTTGTATGTGTCCATTTGGTCACTACCCCTGACCACCACAGGGTCTAGCACAGGGCCAAGGGCAGGCAAGTCCCAACTAATGACTACTAAATAAATGCATGAATTTATAGAGAAGATCCAGGGATGATTTTTTTTTTTCTGTTGCTTGTTCTGTGACTCATGGACTAGTGGGATTTGCTAGACAGAGTGGGATTTTCTGGTGACAATTTCTAATCTCTGATTCCCCCCCCCAATCTAGCACCTCTATTTTAAGTCGTTGTTGCTGTTTTGAAGCTTTAGCACTAAAATTGAATGTCATATTAGAGAATAAGAAAGCCAGAAGGGCTCTTTTGGTTTTCATTTTTAAAATTTTGTGCCTTATTTGAAGGTCTGGGAAATGACCCACGGATGCCAGCCCAGGTCTTATCAATTTACCCATAAGCTTCAGTTTCTCTGTTTAACTGGCCTACAGCTCTTTCAGTCCCAACATATCGGTATATCCATATCCTTCTAATTTTCCAGGTCATTAGACAGCAGACTTCAGAGAATCATTGGGTACTCAGGACTTCAGGAGATCTACATATCACCTATTCCTGATGGAAGATCATTAGTCTGTGAACTGAAGTTCTACAGCCACAATAAATTGAAGGGCTAAACACAAAGTATCTGACTATCTCAGTCCAATACTTGTTTTTTAATAGCTGGATATTTTATTGAAGTCTATAGCTTGGGATTATTCTGTATTTATGTGTAGCTATTCTTTACTTATGTTTATTTATTTATTTATTTAGAGAGAGTGCAAAAGGGGGAAGGACAGAGCAAGAGGGAGACAGAGGATACAAAGCAGACTTTGAGCTGAGAGCAGAGAGCCTGACGCAGGGCTGGACCCCACAAACCATGAGATCATGACTTGAGCCGAAGTTAGACACTTAAGCAACTGTGCCACCCACGTGCCTCTACATACAACTTTTCTTTAACATTATAAGTGAAAAATGTGATAACTACCTAAGCTTTAACTTTATTCCAGGCAGTTCAATTCTAAAACCATTTCTTAAATAGCTTCTTAGTGACTTGAGCTTTTTTCCCTCTTTGGTTTTGAGGTTAAAACTCAATAAATATTAGTTCTACAACATGATATGCAGGTTAAGAATGAAATATAGTTCCCTGAGGTATGATCTACACAAAAACCTCAGAAACTGTGGATGACATTTTTATTTTTAAAGTAAAAACTGCAATTCTTTCTTTGTTAGGAAAAACGCAAGACTAAAAGATGTAGTTTAAGTAAGTTTAGCAAAGATGGATGATTTTATCTAAACAAAGCACCACTCTGAGCATTAACCCTATTGGCCCATTGTTATCTGTCATGAGGCATTGAAAGATGGCATTGTACTGGAAGTCTGATGAAACAACCTCAATTCTAATCTCTTGCTGCTGAGCCTGCTGGAAAGGTGACCACAAGAGTTTGGAACAATACAGGATTAGAACTAGTTTCTCCATTATTCAGCACGTGGTTGTGGGCAGATTATTTAGACCTCAGCTTCAGTTTCCCATCTATAAATGACAAGCATCTGTATTTCTCTTCTGGGGCTCCTATGATATTTAGCAATGATATTTGCAAGGACTTAGCATGCCATCCAGCACTTGGTTGTTTGTAAATAATGTTACTTACTTAAAATATATATTAATACATGCTACTTTTTATGGGAATATCAAACATTCCTGGCCACTTATAAATCCTTTCCTGTATATTCTCATCTTTTTACATTTTTTCTTGATCCCATTTATTTTCTGTCAAAGTACAAGAGATGTGACCTATTCTGGAGAGAAACAGTTCACTTTGAAATTCCTAGCACGTATCTATATTATTGTTGCCTTGAATGCATGACATACAATGACATGAGCATATAAAGGGACTATAGTGCAATTGTGAGGCACATTTGTCTTAGAATCAGACAGATTGGATTTAAATTTATTTTTATTTTTATTTTTTAATTTTTGAGAGAGAGACAGAGACAGAGTGTGAGTGGGAGAGGGGCACAGAAAGAGAGGGAGCCAGAATTCGAAGCAGGCTCCAGGCTCTGAGCTGTCAGTAAATATCCCGAGGCACAGCTCGAACCCACGAACTATGAGATCATGATCTGAGCTGAAGTCAGACGCTTAACCATCCAGTACCCCAAGAAAAACTGGATTTAAATCCTAGTTTGAAATTCATTTTTGGGTCATAGGGGAGTTCTATTGTTATTTTTTTGAGGAATCTCCACACTGTTTTCCAGAGGGGCTGCACCAGTTTACATTCCCACCAACAGTGTAGGAAGGTGCCCGTTTCTCCACATCCTCCTCAGCATCTAGAGTTCTCTGATTTGCTCCCCTATGACCCAGCAATAGCACTGCTAGGAATTTACCCAAGGGATATAGGAATGATGATGCATAGGAGCACATGTACCCCAATGTTCATAGCAGCACTCTCAACAATAACCAAAACATGGAGAGAGCCTAAGTGTCCATCAACGGACGAATGGATCAAGAAGATGTGGTTTATCTATACCATGGAATACTACATGGAAATGAGAAAAAATGAAATCTGGCCATGTGTAGCAACATGGATGGACCTTGAGGGTGTTATGCTGAGAGAA
The DNA here is from genome assembly GCF_003009895.1 of Hyaena hyaena. Lineage (NCBI taxonomy): Eukaryota > Metazoa > Chordata > Mammalia > Carnivora > Hyaenidae > Hyaena > Hyaena hyaena. The sequence goes on from NW_024080856.1 coordinate 1,684,873, forward strand.
ATAAGTCAGGCAGAGATGGACAGATATCATATGTTTGCACATATAGGAGGATTAGGAGGAACTTAACAGAGGACAGTGGGGGAGAAGAAGGGGCGAAATAGTGGGGGAGGGGGAGAGAGGCAAACCATGAGAGACTCTTGAATGCTGAGAACAAACTGAGGACTGATGGGTGAGGGGGGGAGGGGGGAGATGGGCATGGAGGAGGGCACTTGTGGGGATGAGCCCTGGGTGTTATATGGAAACCAACTTGACAATAAACTATTTGTAAAAAAATAAAATAAAATAAAATAAAATTCATTTTTAACTAGCCGATTCATCTTGAATAAACCACCTCACAGAGCCTTAGCTCCTTAACTACAGCATAGGAATAAATGAAAGAGCTTGGCTATCCATTAGGAGAGGAATGGAATATTAAAATAGTTAATTTATAAAAGGGAATATTACTCATCAGCTAAAAGGAAGGAACTAACTTGCTAAATGACTAAACATATATACATACATACAAATGTATATATACATATTCCATATTTGTTTATATGTATATATATTATATACATATCTCATTATGAGTAATCTCAAAACAGTATTGAATGAAATATTCAAGATACAAACTAGAGCATATGGTTTGATGGGATTTGTACAAAACACCCACAAAAAGCAACACTATTTATGGTGGAAAAAAAACACTATATAAATGTTTTACAGTTATTACAAAGTGCATGTTTTTAGAGTATCAGAGCATATTTTAATTTTAACAGTTTATGAAAATTGTTGCCTCTAAGGAGAGTGCTGGAAAGGGTGCAAGGAAGTTGTTAAAAATAATTTAGCTTCATTTCAAAAGCTTTACTTAAAAAAATGCAAGCAAACAATGCAAAATGCTTCAGGATAATAATTTTGCATATGCTATTACATGTTTTCTTTAGTATTCTTGTTATCTCAATTGTTAAACTTGTAAAAAAAAAAGGTTTTTTAATATGAGCATAAATTGGGAGAATTAATATATAATGGTCAATAAGTTCTATTTTTCAAGGGGTGCCATTGTTCAGAATTGAAGGAAGTCATTGAAGTTACAAGCCTGTAACCAGTTATGAGGAATCAGATATTTGAATTATCCTCCATTCTCAGCATAAATGTTTCTTATCTTATTCAGCTGTCAATTGTATGCCAAATCTACCTCTATAAAAATAAAGATTTCTTCCTCTCTTCCTCCTCCTCTACCCTCTTAAAATAGAAAATATGTTGAGATTCGACTGAACTAAGAATAAAAGACCACATCATTTTGATGTTCCAAAGCGTCTCAGATAACATGACTTAATAAGAAAACAAAAGCGAAGTTAAACAGTGTTTATAGGTATTTACTGCATAATTGTAAAAAGCAAACCTAAGCCTAATATTTCAGTTCTTTCTATCTTTTTATTTATTTTTTTAATGTTTATTATCTTTGAGAGAGAAGGTGAGGGAGGGGCGGGGAGAAAGGGAGACACAGAATCCGAAGTAGGCTCCAGACTCCAAGCTGTCAACACAGAGCCAGACACGGGGCTCAAAACCATGAACTGTGAGATAATGACCTGAGCCAAAGTCGGACGCTCAATCAACTGAGCCACCCAGGCACCCCTCATTTATTTCTAAACCACCTTCATGATTCAGGCATCACCAGTAGTGTTACTTATTAGTTTTTTCCCCTTCAACTTGATACCATTTTTACAAGCATAAATGTGTTTTTGATGATACTAAATTTCTATCACATAAATACAAAATCTTACCTTGAACGGAAAGTAAAATTTAAATAAACTAAATAAAACAATGTTATTGAATTATGGTTGGATGCTATTTCCTGCATATGGCTCTAAGTATGAGGCCTTTTGATTCTTTAAAAAAAAAAAACATGAGATTATTAAATACTGCCAGATTAACTCTTTTTGATATTATTAGGAGCATAGTGAGAAATTCAAAGTGATTTAGCACTATAGCCACATATTATCTAAACCATTAGTCATTCTTCCAAGGCAAATCAACATTTGGGAATCACTGCTGTAGTCTAACACAGCAGAGTATTTGCATTTCAATATCCCCTTCAACTTTTAAAAATTGTTCCTTTGCAGTTCTTGCAACCTAGAATAGTCTCTGTAGTCTTTTCCACTTAAAGAGAAATAGAGATTAATGTCTTTACTATCTGAAAACTTAAAAATTGGAAAAGTGGACAAAATGCATAAACATACAATTCACACACAAAGAGATACAACTGGGCTTTAAATACATAAAAAGATGCTCAAATTCACTTAATGAAAATGAAAATTAAAACTACACTGAGATACTATTTCATATCTATCAAATAGACAAAATTTACAATAAACCCTTCTAAATACATACATTGTAGTTTTCAGTAGTCTCTTATGTACCTTGAGAGCATCACAAACTATAGTTAAAGGAATTATATCTGCTGCTTCTCTGCCTGTAGTTCAGATGTGCTCAAACGCTAGTGTGCAGGAGACACTGAGGAATTGCAAAATTACTGAAGCTGGACCAGATTATACTTCCACAGACTTGAGCCCTTGAATTCTTTCTTAGCTCTTAGATAGTTCTTCTAAATCATGTTTGAGAACCACTGCCTTAGCCCTTAGAATTTCCTGTGAAACAGGGGCACTTGGGTGGCTCAGTTGGTTAACTGTCCAACTTCGGCTCAGGTCATGGTCTTCGTGTGTTCAAGTCCTGCATCGGGCTCTGTGCTGACAGCTTGGAGCCTGGAGCCTGCTTCGGATTCTGTGTCTCCCTCTCTTTCTCTACTGCTCTGTCTCTCAAAAATAAATAAACATTTAAAAAAATAAGAAAAAGAACTTCCTGTAACAGAAACTACATGAAACCAACACACCTGAAACTAGAAATGCCTATTTTGGAGATTATTGATATGAAATTCTTATTTGAAAATACTCCATGCTTTTTCCCTCTAAGGCCAAAGCACTAATGTGTGCCAATCTTAGGATCTAGCCTTTATTGTACAGTTTCTGAAACTCTACTATAAGGTGGTTGCTGAGACTCTCCCAATTGAATTTTATATATGATATATTTTATACAATAATTTGGATTCTCTCTGGCTACACTTGCGGTAAGCACAGCATACCATATAAGCATATAGAATCTCTATATTGCACACCTGAAACTAGTATAACAATGTGTGCCAAATACTGAAAATTTATAATTCTATCATGCTTTCTTTACTAGGGATAAATTCCAGAAAAGTAAGTATTTTTTTCTCTTGTCTTCTTCCCTCAATGTCTAAACATCTTTGGCACAAGGCAAGCACTTGATAAGTATTTGTGGGATAAATGAAAGAATGAAAAACACTGTCAAGATCATAAGGAGATTCGAATGTGCATTATAGTTTGAAAACTGCAGCTCAAACCTATTGATACTTCAACCAAAATGGAAGACATTGCCATATATATACATGCAAGATTCCATACCAGGGATGTGTGGAATTTATTCCATTACAGAAGTCAGAAAGGCAGAAGAATATCTCCACTCTGCTTGCCAGATACCATTGGAGCTCTTGGTTGTTCTGAAATTGTTTCCTCTGCTTTCCTGGTGTGAAATGTAACATTTATTTTTGTTCCCATTTCCAGCTTATTTCTCTTCCACAAGCCTGAGAGTGACCAATCACTATAAAGAAGTGGTTTTCAACTGGAGATTTTGCCCACTAAAGGTCATTTGGCAAACCTAATTTTTATTGTTAAGACAAACATGTAGTGTGTGTGTGTGTGTGTGTGTGTGTGTGTGTGTGTGTGTGACTGGCATCTAGTGTGTAGAGGTCGAGTGCTCCAATGCACAGGTTGACCCTCCTCCCATACCAATGAAGAGTCACACACAAAATGTCCATAGTGTGACTGTTGAGAAACTCTACTATAGAATAATAGCACTACATTGGGTATCTTGTCTTTAAATAGGATCAAATTTACTTGATATTATTTCTTTGATATCACAGCTCAATGTATTGTCTTCTTTTTAGAATAACTATAACTATCAAGTCACTGTGTTACTTCATCTAAACTATTACTGGTGCATACTATAGCACAGCTATAATTCAGGGCATGCCCCTCCACAGTTATAAACAAAACCTCATGAATAAAATTCAAACTTTTAACCATGATTTGTAACATGTTTTGTGATTTGGCTAATATCTACATCACCAACTCAAAACAGAAGCATTCTTTTTATGTTCTTTGTCTTCTATCCGCAATGCCCTTTGGAAACTAATAGAACATGACAAACCTTTTCCTCATTCAAAGCATTTATGTGTGTCCTAGTAAAACCATCCATCCAACTTTTGCATAACTAATTTATAGCCAACCATCTAGTATCAGGTTAATGCTTCCCAAAGGGGTTTTCTCTAGCTACTCAATTTAAAGTGACCACCTCCAACTGTTAGTTATCACAGATCAGTTTTATATCTAATAATACTTTTACTTAAGACACTACTGCCACCCTTATATCAATACAAGTTTTGTGAGGAAGGATACCACATATATTCTTTCTGTTGTCTCCTACATCTAGTAGTGCTTGGGAAATTTAATAAATAATTATTTGATGAAGGAATGACCTATAGAATCATTACATATATCCAAACTAAAATGGAAGTGTTAAAGAAAATCATGCTGTTCAGACAAAATAAATAAATAAATAAAATGAAAATACAGACCATTCATTGGGAACCAGACTAAAGGTGACTCACTCTTAGAGAAGCACAATTAACTCCTCCTAAAATGATTCCATTTTGAAAATCTAGATTAGTGTTCAACAGTGCAAAGGCTCAAAATTACAACTCAAAACAAATCAAATCATTGGAAGTAGTCCCATTTTTAATTAAACATCATCTCTACACCTGGATCTACTGCATACCTTGTTTAGTTTGTTAATTATGTTGTGTGAAAAGTAGAGCAAGGCACTCATACTGATGGCTTATTGACTCAAACAATGTGAATTCTGTGTTTTTGAGGACACTTTGGGTATACTTGAGACAAAAGAGATAATTGGCCTGCTCAAGCATTTTAGCTTCATTTGTTCCTTACTTTCATATATATATGAATACAAAAGAAATCATTTTGTTTCATTTCTAGAGTAAGCTAAATTATGTAATTTGTTCCTTGGAAAGAAACAATGTTCTGATCACTGAAAGAAGTTTGTCTTGTGCAGTTGATGCAAAATAAAATGTCCATCTAGGACAGGAAAAAATCATATGCCAGCGTGCCTAATGGTGATAAGTAGTAATACTCAAAATTGTCAATGGAGGCTCAAGAACAGAGATCAAACAATGACTTAAAATTACTGATACTTAATATACAATGAATTGAAAATGAATATACTTTTGCCCTTTTCCTAAGAGAAAGGAAATTTTTGATGCATAAAAGCATGCACACTTTTTTAGGAAGAGAAAACTACCTCAATTCCATTTAGCTTATGTCTTTTTTAATCCTAATGATTCTAATAGAACTTATGGAAATAAAGGTGTACCCATGCCCAATTCAGCAACTAATAGAAAGCAGTTTAACTGATTCACAAATATTCACTACTTTCCTCTTATTAAACACTGATTAAAGCTACTTCTCTTTATCCTCTTCCTTTTCACTGTCTTTTTCTCTTTGAGTGAGAGAATTTTTATTGGGACAAACTGATTTAAATAATCTTTAGGGATTCCTAGAATATGGATTGAAATATGATTCTATTATATGACTTACCAATTTTTTAATGGTTGTCAAAATCATAAGTGATTCTTTCCATTTCAAAGGATATGGCTGGGGGCACCTGGGTGGCTCAGTTGGTTAAGTGTCTAACTCTTGATTTTGGCATAGGTCATGATCTCGCAGTTCGTGAAGTGGAGCTCCACATCTGCACTGATATTGCAGATCTTGCTTGGGATTCTCTCTGTCCCTCTCTCTCTGCCCCTTCCCCACTCATTGAGACTCTCTGTCTCAATAAAAATCAACTTCAAAAAATTAAAACAAGGTATGGCTGGTTCTCTTCTTACCGGCTTGCAAAATATTTCTCCACATACATACGTACAACTGAAAAAAATTATAAGTGTTCTTACCATTAAATAGGAACTTTTCACAATCCAACAGAACTGGGGTAGGGAGTTTGTATAACATGGACATTTTAGCAAATAAATTCTTTTCCTCCTCTATAAAACATCTGACAACTTTATTTCCATTGAATATTTCCTCATGAAGCATATCACTAAAGTGATATTAGAATAGCTATGTTACATTCAGAGGTATGGATTTTTCTGATAGTTAATGGTTAAATGATTCTTTGTCTTCAAACTTATTTTATGGGGACTTACTTTTTCTTGCTTTACTTGATTAATTGAATTTTTTAATAACTTAAGCTGATTTGAGAATGAAATACACAATTCTCTACATTATTTTCACAACCAATATGGAACAGAGATATTCTTCTACACATGAAAAAGAGAAAAATAAGAACACTTCTTCAACCAATGCTCATCATTATACAGATGACTTCACCAAGCATCAGTGAACTTGAGTGAAATCATAATGTTCTTTTCTCTAACGTAGATCTTTCTTGCCACAGTTCTTCATAAAGTTCAGTAATGTTCTGAAATATCCTATCCACAGTGGTATTAAAAAATGAAGTGAAATGAAACAAAACAAAAAACTTCCAGTGAGAGAAATACTTGGAAGTAAAAATAGTATTTATAATTCACAGCAAGTGAATAGAGTATCCAGTTTTTCAGGCAATGGGGTGATGTAATATAAGTTTGCTTAATATACCATAAAAGTGCCAGTTAATGCTTAGAATATGTTCCCATTGGCATTATTCCCACTTGGTTCCACTTCACAACTTAAACATGATTTTCTATGTAATCCTCTTTAGCATACCTATGGTTTTTCTTTTTTTTTTCTTTGCCTAATATAAGACAGTAGTTACATTCCTATCTAGCTGTTATTTACTAGAACTTACATTTTTATTATTTCAAATATAAAATGGCAATTATTGTTTTCCACAGGTTTGAAGATCTGTGAGCCTAATTTGCTACTGTGCTAGGGTACATTTCTTTTTTGTTTGTTTGCAATTTTTCTCAGTCTTTGGTATCTGTATCCATGTTTAAAAAATAGTACTGCATATAATATTTTATAAAGTTTTTAGTCAATATATGGTAGGCAATTTTCATATTATCAAGTCTTCTACAACACTGTAAAATCATTTTAAATAATATCATAGAGTGGCCAACACATAGAATCTCATACTTCTGTTAACTGTTGAGTATTTATGAGCAATAGTTTTTTAAAATGTGATAAAAAGCCTTTAAAATTTGTCAGCTTTATCAACAAAATATCTTGCCCTGTTTTATATATACATGTAAAGATATATATACATATATATGTATATATATATCTTTTGAAAAAATGAAGTACAGCCATTATTGAGGAAACCAGACAGTGTGTTTTAGAGATGGATTGTCTCTTTTGTTCTTCACATTAACTTCAACAAAGTAGACATTACAGTTCACATTTGATACAGTGGATCAAGATTGGTAGACATTGAGCCTCTGCCCTGTGACACAAAGTTCATAACTAATGGAGCAACATACATTACTTAGACATTACCTAGACAGCTTATTTATTTATTTTGAGAGAGAGAAAGAGAGAGAGAGAATCCCAAGCAGGCTCCACACTCAGTGAGGAGCTCAAAGCGGGGCTTGATCTTATCACTGGAAGATCACGACCTGAGTCGATATCAAGAGTCTGATGCTTAACCAACTGACTCACTCAGGAGCCTCTCTGCTCCATTTTTATAACAGGGTATTGATATAACAGGGTGTTATCCCATTAATTTATTGGAACAGTTTATGTATTAAGTAGCTTAACTCATTGTCTACACTAATCCTATACAATTGTATGCACACAATAGTTTTTTTTTTTTAATTAAACTTTTTACTTTTGAAATAACTATGTATTCACATAAAGCTATAAGACATTATTTGGAGATATCTCATGTAATCTTCACCCAGTTTTCTCTGAGTGATAACACCATGCAAAAACTATAGCAAAATATGACAAGCAGTATATTAACATTGATACAGTCAAGTTCCAGAACATTTCTATGATCACAAGAAACTCTCATGTTTTCTTTAAATAACCACACGCTGAGTGGGAGAAATAGGGAAAAGTACATTTACTCCATTTTTTTTGGAAACAGACGTCTTTTAATATATTTTTTTAAAAAAGCCTTTAGCATCAAGTCAACTGCACTAATAGTAACTTCTTATAATGGAACAGAACTAAAAAATTATCTATATAAATTATAAGTTTTGCTACAGTTTAAACTGATCTTGAGGGCACCTACCAGAAATCCTGGTCAGAATTCCTTTTCTGCATCCATACATGAGAAAGCACTTAAATATGCTGTTAGCTAATGGGAGCTAGTGTAAAATGGACATCAAATATTTTGTAGGTATTGCCACAGGAAAATGAACCACATAAATGGAAATAAATATCCTACACTCATAGTATTAAACTTGCAAACTGAACAGGGACCTTATATGAATCATCTACCATCCAGAACACCTGGGTTAAATTCCTTCATCTGTCTGAGACTCAGTTTCCTCCTGGTTAGAATTGGAAAAAACCAACTGTCAAATTTATGAATATTAAGTTATAACAAAAATAGTAAAATATTACCTACTCTGGCAGATATTCTACTCATTTCATAGATTACTAGATTAAAAAATTGAGGCACCAAATGGCTTTAATATCAGACAGTTCTTATGTGATGAGAATAGAGAATAAACACAAGACTGTCTTCCTTCAGAGCCTTACTCTTCTCACTTGATAAATGAGAAAGCATTTTGCTAAATGGATCCACTAAATAAAAGATATGACTCAGTGAGTTAAAACCAATATAGGAGGGGTTATGAGAGCCTGTTTCCAGAGAAAGGGCAATAGGTATTTTTATATGTTATAGACCTATCACCAAGAATAGAATTTAGGAATAGAATCCATTTGCCCAACTATATCCACTGATTGTCTAGTACATGCCAGTGACTCTTTGAAGTATTGTGGCTAAAATACTTCCAGGCTTAAGAAACAGCAAGTGCAAAAGGCTTATTGTTGGGAAAGACCCTATCATGATGCAGTCTTTTGACCTCTGTAAGAAAGGGCCTTGGGCCTGGAGAACTTCAAAAGAGAAAGAGAACTCACAGCTTGTCCTGGGTTTGTCACCCTGTGTGGGAATGTCTTTCCTTGTTTCAGACTCAATGTGTATCTTTTGTTCTTCTTATATATATATCAGTGATACAGCCCCCAGACAAACCCGCTACTATATCTGCCTCTGAGGGGAGGGGACAGGGGCCTTTGTTTTGTGACACAAGAGGGATGCATACAAGCCAATGATTGGCCACAGAGGACCAATACCCACCAATGAAGCTGATCTTGCTCTGCTCTTCTCTGTAAGAATAAAGTGTTGTTCCCTTCAGTGCTTGAGTGTGTTGTGTTTCCTTGGTGACTGTGATATCAAACTGCAGTAGGTAGAAGTGCTCTGACTTCTGATAGTGGGTAACAGATGCTACTTGCCTTACCCTTGGTCAGAGAGGAGAAAAGGAAATGCCAGTGTGAGTGGATTTCCATAACCAGTGAGTTGGGTGATAAGCTTGGAGAGTTAGGCAGAGGTCATTAGCATGTAGACTGTAGTAGGACATGATGAGGCAACTGGATTTCATCAGAGTGTGTTGGCAAATTTATATTTGAGTGTTTATTTATGTATTTATTTATTTATTTATTTATTTATTTATTTATTTTTATTTCTGAGAGAGAAGGAGAGAGCGCGTGAGCAGAGGAGGGTCAGAGAGAGAGGGAGACACAGAATCTGAAGCAGGGTCCAGGCTCTGAGCTAGCTGTCAGCACAGAGCTTGACACGGGGCTCCAACCCACGAACGGTGAGATCATGACCTAAGCCAAAGTCAGCCGCTTAACCATCTGAGCCACCCAGGCACTTCGTATTTGAGTGTTTTAAAGCAGGAAATTATCTTCATCTGATTGAATTTTTGAATGACTACCATTGGCTGTGTGTAGAAAGGGGGCTAAAAGAAGCACACATATAATTTAGGAGGCTGTATCCCAGTCATACCAGTAGATGTTAGCCTTTTCTGTTAAGCACACAGTCTCAGAAGGAATTAGATTAGTCTACTTATGTGGGATAATTTATATTGTATGACAGTAAATTACAACTGACATGAATGTCACTCATTCACTTTGTGATATGGCGTGATTGTAAGCGCTCTACATATATTTTCTTATTTAATCCACACTCTCCCTGAGGTAGATGCTATTATTCCCTGATTTGATGGCTGAGAAATCAAACACATAAAAAGGTCATGTAATTTGCTCAAAGTCATTGATGTTCGTAAGTGGCAAAGCCAGGATTGAAACAAATAACAATAATAATAAAATTTTAAAAATTAGGTTCCAGAGCCTGTTCTTTCAATTAAGGCTTATCGTTGGTAAATGATGGGGATTTGTCAGGAGAGAAGAAATGTGATTACAACATAATAAGTCAAGTTGTGGGGCACCTGTGTGGCTCAGTCAAGTGTCTGGCTGACTTCGGCTCAGGTCATGATATCCTGGTTCACGAGTTCAAGTCCCAAATCGGGCTCTGTGCTCACAGCTTGGAGCCTGGAGCCTGCTTCAGATTCCATGTCTCCCTTCCTCTCATTCCCTCCCCAACTCCTGCTCTGTCTCTCTTTCAAAAATAAACATAAAAAATTAAAAATACATAAATAAAAATTTAAAAAAGGAAAAGTTGTACAAAATTATTTTTAACTTTCATTCTAACTCTTAGAAACAAGTGAATTTTTAAAACTGTTATTTCTCAAAGTAGATTTTTAAAAACAGATTTTTAAAAAAATATGTCAGCAACTTGAAAAAAGACTGCTGATTTATTTATCTTGAGTAAAAATTACCACTTTTCTGGGTAAACAAACTTTAAATTATATTTCCCTTCAAGCTAATGTAAGCAAATTTAATAAATAAAAATATTTTATAAACAGTCTTAGAAGATGTAATTTATTTATCACATTGCCACTTTGGGACCACAATATTCCACACTTTATTTATCATTTTATTAAAACAAGAGTTGTGGAGAATGACAAGAGAGTTAATGCTTGAGTAGTGGTTCTTGCTTCCCTTGCCTTCTTTTTGCCTAGATAGGTACATTTTTTTCCATGCCATTCTCTTTGGTGTAGATTATATCACCTATGTCCTTAACAGCTGATAAAGAGGTAGAGAATTAAGAGCTATCAAATTGTCACAGAGAACCCATCCCATTAGATTTCCCTTCTGAAACATACGTTTTTCTAGAGAAACAAGCGTCATTACATAGTTAATGATCACTCATTGTTCTCATATAATTCTGTATTATCATTTTAGAGAATACACTATACTTTGGATAGATGTTCATATGTTATGATTTTATTAGTATATGCCTTGTAAACCTCATGTAGCCAGAGATAATATCTTCTTTTTCCCCTCTGGATATTCACAGCAACACGTGTTTATTGAGTAATAGATTTCAAAAGCAAAAAATTAATGAGTAAGTAAGATAATAAGTGATAAGACAGAATCCAGGAAACTAAATGCTGGCATGGGTGAGGTAGTGTCAGAGAAACGGCTTTGAGTTTTAAGTCTGTGACAGGGAGTTATCTGTAACCAATTTAGACAGGAAGATTAGGGGAAGAATGTAGGATAAGGGCTCAATGGATAACAATAGCCAACAGTATACTTCAAGGACATGTATCTGGATATTGTAAAGCCAGGAAGAGAGATACCTCAACAAAGAACTTGCATGTATAAGAAACAACTAACTAACAGCTTAAATTAAGAAGTTATTAATTATGGTTAAAGGTAAAGTGTAGAATTCCTACCATACTAAATAAAATTCAACCAATTAATATTCATATATTAACATATGCCCAGAACTTCGCTAAGCTGTGTGAAAAGTACATACATAAGATTTGCTTCTGGGCTTCAAGAATGCCATAATCATGTAGGAAAGATAGAAATAGCATCTATCAACATATGGGAACATATAAAGTCAGATCCAAACCCATAGGAATTTACCACAGTGAGATTTAGTCTGATGGTGCATCAACAAAACCAAAAGCCAATTTATTAAGGGAGAAAAAGCCCATAATTACTTTGTTTGAGACCACATTTATATTATGAGAATTAATATACGAAGTCAGAAACTGAATGTTACAGTGAAGTGTTAGGTTCAACAAACATTTTCTAAATATAAGGTGTGATTGAACAAATATTTATACACTAATTATTTCCCATAATTTGGAGTAATAGAATTTAATTTTTCTTTTCAAAACATCATAATTTTAAAAGGAGAATATAAATATTAATGTGTTTAGGTTTACTTGTTAAATTAAAACTTTGCTTTAGGGGTGGCTTGGTGGTTTAGTTGGTTAAACATCTGACTTTGGCTCAGGTCATGATCTCACGGATCATGAATTCGAGCCCCAAGTCGGGCTCTGTGCTGGCAGTGTGGTGCCTGGAGCCTGCTTTGGATTCTGTGTCTCCCTCTCTCTCTGTCGGTCCCCCACTCTCTCTCTCTGTCTCTGTCTCTCTCTCTCAAAAACAAACAAAAAACTTTACCTTAAATTTTGACTATTTTAAAACCATATTACAGCTACCTTATATGGATTTATTGCTTTATTATAACCATATAGTGCACATATTACAAATATTTCAACTGAAATTCTACTTCGTACAAGCTATTTTTCTTGTGCATTTTTCCTATTATTACTGTGCTGTTTCTCCTGTATTATGTTTCCTATGGTTCTTATCTATCAATTTAAATAATAAAAATGACAAAAGTATAATATGTAAAGTGGGGTTATCATGTAGATTATGGGGTTAATTTTTCTAGGAATGCAATATAAATCAGATTTTTCACAACGAAAAAATCTAATTTAGTTCAGCTTAAGATAAAGGTGTGAGAAAATAAATTATTTAATCTTATATAGAGTATATCTATGTGGAAAGGAAAGGAATCACTGGCAATGAATTCTCCTTTTGTGAGTCTATATCTTCAGTGCCAACATCTGCCTGACTTTGTACTCATATATTCTTAGGACTAGGTTATATAGTAGACACACAAAATACCTAAATGTTAATTATTATTTTTTTTTTATTTGAGAGAGAGAGAGGGAGAGAGGGGCAAAAGGAAAGAGAGAGAGAATCTTAAGCACGATCAATGCTTAGCACAGAGCTGGATGTAGGGCTTGCTCCTATGACCCTGGGATCATAAACTGAGCCGAAATCAAAAGTCAGATGCTCAACTGACTGAACCACCCAGGTGCCCCTAAAACTTAATTTTTAATTAACTTTCTGTCAATTATATTATAGACAGATAAAATAGCACAGATTATAACAATATAGCTTAAGAACTTATAAAAATATAAACATACATGTAAACATAATTCAAATTAAGACATAGAGCATTGCCACTACCCAAAAGTCCCTCTTCTGCCCACCTCCAGTTAATATACTCAGCCTCTTCCACAAAGATAATGATAGCACTGAATAGAAGTGGTTTAAGAAATAAGATAAAAATGTAGGTTTTCATCAGTGACAACATAACTGTCCCCAAACTATTTGCCTTACCAATTTGAAATACTACATGTGTTAGTATCCTTTCAGTAGCTATTATTTTAAATGTGTTTGTTTCTAGTATCAAATATTGCATTTATTAATTAATCAACTTAAAGCATTTTAATATATGCTTTGGAGAATCATCATTCATAAGCCTTTTTACAAAAGATGTCTGAGTATTCCTGTATAATAATTAATCTCACTGAAACTCATTAAACAAATAAAAAAGTATGAAGTTTTTATCATTGTCTAATAAATGTATAAATATGGATTAGATTAATTAAAAGGAACATCAATTTATTTTCAAAATCTTCCCAATACTAACCTTACATATTAAATTTTTTTATGTGCCTCAATATTTTGCAGCTTGTTTCACTTAAACTGTTTAGACTTTAATTACGTTTGCTTTAGATTTTAAATATGGATTTTACGGGGCGCCTGGGTGGCTTAGTCGGTTAAGCGTCCGACTTTCGCTTAGGTCATGATCTCGCGGTTCGTGGGTTCGAGCCCCGCGTCGGGCTCTGTGCTGACTGCCAGCTCAGAGCCTGGAGCCTGTTTCAGTCTGTGACTCCCTCTCTCTCTGACCCTCCCCTGCTCACGCTGTCTCTCCCTCTCTCTCTCCTAGAAATAAATAAAACATTTAAAAAAATATGGATTTTACCTCAGATGAGATTTCTTACTGCCATTTTATTTTCAAGCTAGCTATTGTTGCTATCTAAGGAAATTTTAAGAAGTTAGTAATTAGAGTTTTAATTAATTCTAATAGTTTTACTACTACTTAATGAATAAATGGAATTAATAATTTTTAACAACTGAATAAATGGCATTGATTTTTACAGAAAACCTGATGCCATCATGAAATATATACCAAAAATAGCATAGTCTAGAAACAATACTACTTCTGTTATATGCCTCATTATCTTCATTGATGCTGTTGGTTAACATCTCACTAAAACTCTGAAGATTGAGATAAGAAAACACAATATTTTCATATTTTTCAGTAATATTCCTCTTTAGCTATCAAGTAAAGATCCTTTTTAGTGATCTAAAACCACTTTGCGTGTATTCATATATGAGTAGAAAATTTGAACAAAAACATTTAAGAAAGAAGTAAATTTCAAGTAAGACTAGAGAGAGTTAAAGGGTGGAATGGATTAGAAGTTGTCTGGTCACATGAAATAAGCCAATGCTCTGAGAATTTAGAGATAACAGATCTGACTTGAATTGGATAACTGCTCCAAACTGAATGCCCTGGGAAGCAGACTGTGAGACGGAGAGTAATGTGAAAAAAGTTTATTAAGAAGTCTTCTTGGGATCAATACAGGAAGAAGTAGGAGAAAAAGTAGAAGAAGAAGAAGGAAAAAGAGGTGGAGGAGCAGGAAGAGGAGGAGGAGAAGGAGAAAGAAAAAGAAGAGAAGGAGGAAGGAGAATGAAGGAGGGGGAGGGGAAGAAGGCAGGAATGGCAGAGAGAAGTACCATCGTTACAACAAAGATCTCAGCTGATCCCAGGAAGAGCTCTGTGGCTAGAATGGTTACTTTGTTATCACAAGAGGGTGTATCTTTTTTTTTTTTTTAATCCAAGTTAGTTAACATATAGTGTAATAATGACTTCAGGAATAGAATTGAGTGATTCATCACATACAACACCCAGTGCTCATCCCAACAAGTGCTTTCCCTAATGCCCATCACCCATTTAACCCAGCCTCCCACCCAATACCATGTCACAAACCCTCAGTTTGTTCTCTGTATTAATGAGTCTCTCATGGTTTGTCTCCCTCTCTGTTTTTATCTTATATTTGCTTCCCTTCCCCTATGCTCATCTGTTTTGTTTCTTAAATTCTACATATGAGTGAAATAATATGATATTTGTCTTTCTCTGACTGACTTATTTTGCTTTGCATAACACACTCTAGTTCCACCCACAGTGTTGCGAATGGTAAGATCTCATTCTTTTTAATTGCCAAGTAATATTCCACTGTATATGTATATATACCACATCATCTTTATCCATTCATCAGTTGATGGACATTTGGGCTCTTTCCATACTTTGGCTATTGTTGATAATGCTGCTATAAACATTGGGGTGCATGTATCTTTGAGCATTTTTGTATCCTTTGGATAAATAGCTAGTAGTGCAATTGCTGAGTCATAGGGTAGTTCTACTTTTAATTTTTCGAGGAACCTCCAAACCATTGTCCAGAGTGGCTGCACCAGTTCACATTCCCACCAGCAGTGTAAAAATGTTCCCCTCTCTATGCATCCTTGCCAATATCTGTTGTTTCCTGAGTTGTTAATTTTAGCCATCCTGACTGGTGTGAGGTGATATCTCAATATGGTTTTGATTTGTATTTCCTTCATGGTGAGTGATGTTGAGAATCTTTTCACTTGTCTCTTACCCATCTGGAAATCTTCTTTGGAAATGTGTCTATTCATGTCTTTTGCTCATTTCTTCACTGGATTATTTGATTTTGGGTGTTGAGTTTGATAAGTTTTTTATAGATTTAGGATATTAACCAACAGGGTGTATCTTTGTATGGCTGTACGGAAGAGTCATTGGATGAAACCTGCCACAGGAAAAGGGGTTTGCCCATAACTTTGGGCAAGGCTACCCTCTACAGATGAAGGAAATTTCTAGTCAGAGCTTACAGTTAAAGGCTGTTTGCCAGCAGCAAGTACAACAGCTGTGGGGATTAAGTTAATCAGTACTGAAAGTAGAGCTGGGCAGGATATTGCAGCCTTTATTCGTATATCCTCTGTGTCATCATGGAAAGTCAAATATATCCTAGAAGAATGAGTCTTCTATGTTTATATGTCTATATGTTTAGAAGGTAGATTCTGTAAACCACAGACTAGAGATCCAACATCATTTCCCAGCAAATATATTGCTAAGTAGACATTTTGTAAGCACCTAGAATGGTGTTGAGAACTAGAATGTCATATTAACTCATTTTTGTTTTCTCTAAATCAAAGAGCTTAAATTGTGCCAAACAGGAAATTTGGTGTTACAAGCAATAGTAAACCCAACATAAAATAAACCATATTTTCCATTTGCAAAGTGAAAAAATATACCTGGAAAAGGAATATATATCTATATGCGTAAATATGCATGTGTGTGTGTGGGTTTGTATGTGTGCCAGCCAAATACTTGATAAATCTTTTGCTTCATCCAAAACTGACAAAACAAAACCTGGATGCGACTATATGTTGATGGTCCAATGATTAGTTGAATGTCACGTTGGCATCGTACAAGAGAAAGTCTTATGGCAGAGTCTTCTCTCATATCCTGTCCTATTCAACCATCTTAATAATGGTTTGAATAAAGGTATGGTTTGCTTCAAATATTCTTGGACCATATATGCAGTAGATATAATGTCAGATGATCTATATGCATTATATCATCTAAGAACATAAATGCATAGTCATAAAATCTGTAGATGATCTAATCCAGAAAGGAATAGCTAATGTATTGGATGGCAAAATGAGAATCCCAGAAGATATTATCAGCTATTTTCATGCTCTATATTAGACAAGATAATGTATATTAATTATAAATCCCAGAATTTGGTTCCCTAGATATCACAAACAAAAGTTAAGACTAATATAAGTAAGAGGAATACATGAAGAAAAATACCAATGTAAGGGGCTTCATTGACTGTTCATTCAGTAAAATTCAGCAGTGTTGTATAAAACAGCTAAAACTATGTCAGGTGTAAACATTTTTTCCATAAATAACACTGTTATTCCTCACTGAGACAGTTTTCCAGAAAGTCAAAGCCTTAGGTATGCCATACATGTTAGAACCAAATTTCACTTCACCAGTCTTGCCTTGAGCCGATAAATAATCTTTTTGCTCAGTAGTTTGTACTAGTTTACTGTAGCTTGCAGTGACTGATTTCCATCTAGGCAGTAGGAGAATGAAGAGACTTGTTCCATACCACCCTAAAAGGTAGGACAAAAATTAATCACTAACGTATCAAAAGAGATACAGTAGGATTTAGTTTTCTAGAGGAGATTTTCTAAAATGTAAGCTATGTTATTCAAAGAACACTGCCAAATAAGATACTATGTTCTAGGTCATACAGAATGTTCAAGGAGATATTAGAACAACTTGAAGATGACTTAAGCATCAGATGGTGAAATATACTGGATACCTCTGAGGTCCCAGCCAATTCTAAAGATCTGTTATTGCAATTAACAATTTTATGATCAAACAATTATTCTGCCATTAAAAAAGATTATTTAATATATAGACAAATAGCTATTCTATAATATGCCTTTAAAATGTCCCTCAAAAATAAACTGAATGTAAAACTTCAGGGTCATAAAAATGCATAATCATAGTTTAAGCAATTTGTCTTACATTAAGAAGATACAGTGTAGATATATGACTTTATTCTCAAAAATTTCCATAGGTTGAAATGAATGGAAACCTATAAAAAGGTATAAAATCTCACAAGAGATGACACACTGAATGACCAGAATCTTTTGCCCCTAGTGTCTTTAAATAACTGCCAATTTGGAATGAGAAGGCTTCTCAAAAAGTAATTTGGATTATACAAACCAGATTGTCTATAAAAGCCATATCATAAAAATTCCCCTTCAGCAGAAAACTTTGAGGACATAAAGACCACTTTTCCCAACTATAAAGTATTGGAGAATTGAATCTAAATCATACATTAATGATTAATATTTGCATCCCATACAGCACCAGCAGGACCTGTTCTATATAGATGAATCAGAAGACTTTTGAAAAATTAGAATCATATTTCCTGGATGAATGGAATGTCCACTACTCTCAAGAGAATCTGGTGGTGGTAAAGATCATGTTGGAGATATTGTATTTTATATCATATGTTTAAATATATTTAAATTAAAACACTTTTCTTTTTTAAAAAAATATTTTTGCATTTATTTATTATTAAGAGACATAGAGAGACAGAGCACGAATGGGGGAGGGGTAGAGAAAGAGGGAGACACAGAATCGGAAGAAGCCTCCAGGCTCTGAGCTAGCTGTCAGCACAGAGCCTGATGCGGGGCTCTAACCGACGACTCATCAGATCATGACCTGAGCCGAAGTCGGACGCTTAACTGACTGAGACACCCAGGTGCCCCAAATCACTTACTTTTCTAATATAGAGTGAAAATATGGTCATTTTAGAAAATTTAAAAAAATTTAAGAAATAAGTAAGAAAAAAAGAATAAAAATCACCTACGAGCAGATGAATACTATTAATATTATGGCACATCTTAAGTCTTCTATAAATTCTATTTTCTGGAGGTAAAACGTCTTAACATACATTTTTTCTTCATTTTTTAAAATCGACTTTATTTCTAAAACACTCTTCAAAGTAATTACATACTCCCACAATTTTAGTGGCAGTACATAATTTCATTTCTTCATCTTGAATTCTTAGTTGGAAGAGGATCACAGCTTTTTTTGATTTTCTGGTAAAAGGAGGGAGCCCATTCTCAAAAAATTCTCAAGATATATAAAAGTTACATAATATATCTAGGATGGATGGATCTTCCAGCTTCAGAATCTCTGCTTTAAGAGTTTCTTGTTAATGTCTGATTTATGACTAGCACAACATGGATCATAGGTGCTACTAAAGTTTACTAGGGTAGATTTGGGAATAAATTAAGAAAATTTATTCTATATAATTTACACATAGTGCATATTCAGTGTATTACACTCTTCAGTTTTATTTTCACCATCATTTTAAGGATTTATATTTGCCAATATTCTGAAACATACTCAAATTTGTGTGTATGTGAAAAACTCTGGGGAGTATGTCCATAGATTTCCATTAAAATTTTAAAGGATCTTGTGCTCCAAAATAAGAACCCTTTCACTGCAAGAAAAACTGAATGTTGCAAAGTTTAAGCTTTGTTGCCACAATGGTCTTAAAGTCAGCAAAAAATGTTTCTACAAAAAATTGCATCTTTGCTACTAAAGCAGAAGTACAGTTGGTACTTGATAACTCTAGAAGCTTTAGTGTAGTTTATTAATACAGATTAAAAACTTTATATTCTAAATGTAAACAAGAATGTTATGGGGACAGACTTAATTTGACATTACGTGAAATATAAATTGTGGATTTACCTTTTTGCTCCTGAATCCAGAGCAGAAAAGGGCTCTATACACTCAAGGGTACAATGTGGCAGGTTGGTAGGGAAAAGTCTGGCAATATAGCTGGGTCTCGGTAATGCTGCCGAGTTGTTTAAGAATTTTGGATTTTATTCCTAAGGGCAGTGGAGAGTTACTGCAGAGCTTTCAGAGGAGTGTGAGGGCTTGTAATTGCTTTACTTAAAGTATCTACACTAAAGCACGTTTTGGGGGGATGTATAGGAATACAAAACTCAGCTTTCCTACTGGCAGACCTCATCTGGGCCTCTGTTGCTTCATCTGTAAAACGGGAATGGTAAAGTCCCTGCAGCATGGTTCTATAGTTAAATACTGATAATGCATGCGTTGAACTTAAGACTGTGTCTGGTCCAACCCATTGAAAATGTTCAATAAGTGTAACTAAATATTGTTAAAGAAAGACAATGACAAATACCTTTTAATGCCTCCAGGAGTGTGATGTAACAAGTATGTGAATAGCTAAAGTATGTTTTAACCTAAACTTGTGAATTCCAAAGATCATGTAGTATCTGCCTATACTCTTCCAGGCATAGTATGTGACACATAACATCACTTCCTTTTCTTTTTTTCTTTCTTTCGTTATACCATAAAAGAAGGGATGGAAGAATATGTGTCTATTTTACCCAATTGCCCTCTGGTTTTTCTCTAGATATTTCAACAGGTTGTATTAACTGCTGGAAGGCATGAGCTGGGTGTAAAGGCTGTTAAAAATAGAAATATCATATTAGGGAGGTGGGTACACTTCTCTGGAAATCTCTGTTAAAAATATCTGTGCATTCCTCAATGAAGACATTCTAAATGTAGATTAAAAATTTGTAATTAATGCCAGATTCAATAGGTGCCAGTTACTTGCAAATCGTACATCCTCCTGATATGAATGAAGTACAACCATGAAAACAGGTCTGTAGGGGTGTCTGGGTGGCTCAGTCAGTTAAGGGTCCGATCTTGGCTCCCATTATGATCTCACGGTTCAGTCCGTGAGTTGAAACCCCATGTCGGGCTCTGTGCAGATAGCTCAGAGCCTGGAGCTGCTTCAGATTCTGTGTCTCCCTCTCTCTCTGTCCATTCATGTTCTGTCTGTCTCTGTCTCTCAAAAATAAATAAACATTAAAAAAATTTTTTTTCCATATTTATTTATTTATTTTTACAAATAGTTTATTGTCAAATTAGTTTCTACATAACACTCAGTGCTCATCCCCAAAGTGCCCTCCTCCATGCCCATCCCCCCCTCCCCCCCACATCCATCAGTCCTCAGTTTTTG